>NC_060187.1:67421105-67688246 GCF_021184085.1 Oncorhynchus gorbuscha | reverse complement strand
CCTACTGTAAATTGGACAGTGCCATTAGATTAACAAGAATTGAACCGATATAAGACACTTGTATGTACCTAAATGTTTAATATCCATAATTTTGATGATTATTTATTTGAATTGCGCGCCCTCCAGTTTCACCGGAAGTTGTCCCGCTAGCGGGACCCCTAGCCTTAATTAAAGGAGAATTTACCCCCAAAACAATGTTATTTGATGATGTTTCCACTTACAGGGTACCTGAACTGTTGCCAAGCAACCAATGTAGGTATTTTCAGCAACCTCTCATTAGCTTAGAATACTAACTTGAGTGTCCAAAGAGATCCATGGGCAGATGTTAAAGCCTCAAACCAACTTGAAGTTATTTCTGTCCAAGTTCAATCACCATATTATTATGTGGCCAGATTTGCTCAATCACTTCAATGGGCACATTTCTGCTGATGTTCCACTTGGGAGAGATGCCTAGCTCAGGGGAAGAGGGTGAAATGTCAAAACAGCCTAGAAAGAGGTGATTTGACATTACCAAGCGTGGCCAGATGCTAAGTGATTACTTTCCAAAACCCGGACTCAAAAATATCATAATTTCTCTCTTCTGAGGGCTTTCATACTCACTCACTCACTCACTCACTCACTCACTCACTCACTCACTCACTCACCTCACTCACTCACTCAAATGTATATGCACACACTCACTCACACACACACACAAACATGCAAGTGTACACACTCACTCACACACACTCAAGTGCACAAAAATACACACATACATCCACATACAGTACACACACACACCTTTTTATAACTCTGCATGTTCCAGCCTCTAAAGATTAGTGTCACTTTGACATTTTCCCTGCTCTAATGTTACCTGAACACAAACACCCCCTCTATACTACTCCCTCCCTCCCTTTGTGTTGTCCTCCATCACCACCCCTCCCTCCTTTCTCTTTTCCTTGGCTCAAGCATATTACTGAGGAAATTGGGGCCGATGGAGTCTGTCACTGTACGACCTAGAGCTTACAGAAGAAAATGAGAGAGGATAAGAAAGAGGGGGAAGAGGGGAGGGAAGCAGAGACGGGTGCAGAAGTGTAGAGGAAACAGGCAGAGGGGAGGGAAGCAGGGACGGGTGCGGAAGTGTAGAGGAAACAGGCAGAGGGGAGGGAAGAGGAGCGGGAAACAGGGGGACAGAATGGGCAGAAATGGAGAAAGGGGCACAGAGAGAGGGAATGCAAGAGAGAGGGAGAGAGAGACTCAAATTAAATTCCCATCATGTCAGGGTAGAGCAGGATTCAGTAGTGTTTATTGGCAGCTCCGAGCCTCAGGGAAATTACATTCTGCTGCAGAGCGTGAACACACTGACACACCCTCACCCACACACCAACACACCCACACATAAACAGCTGTTTGTGTCCTAAGGGGTGGCCGCTGAGAAAACCCACTCACGTCAAGTCACTCTAGACGCATGACTGGGTGTGTGTGTGAGGGGGGTGGGTGGGTGAGAAGTTTTTGATTGTGTCCTAAGCTGGCCTATGTCTTCTCTCTTAGATCAAGATCAACCACACCAACACAAGTCTGCTTTAACGTAGTGACATGAAGATCTAATGTAGCGTTATGAAGGTTTAACGTAGTGTTATGAAGGATGAAATTGTCCCACTCCACCCTGCTGCTTTCCATAAACCCCACTGAGGACAGAACATCTGGAGTTGACATCTGTGATAGCATAACTAACATCTCTCTTTCCCACGTTCTACACCTTCTCTCTTTATCTCTCTCTCCATCTCTATCTCTCCACAAATGTTCTCTCTCTGTCCCTCTGTCTCTCTCTCTCTCTTTTGCTCTCTCTTTCTATAGGATCATGGTGAGAGTGCAGCAGGTACAGTGGAGGATGATGGGAAGTCGAGTTTCTTCTGCCAGCTGTGTGAGAAACAGTACCTGAGACACCAGGAGTATGACAACCACATCAACTCCTATGACCACGCACACAGACAGGTAACAAACACACACAAAAACACGCAAAACCTCCCCTCACACACACACAAAACAAGTCTTCCCGTCTCATCCCACACAGAGGAATGTAAAATAAACATAAAGCTGTTGTGTAGTTGTCATTGTTCTGAACATGAATTACAGCAGCCCAGAGTTAAGGCTTTGTTGTCGCCAGCGGCAAAGACATGAAACGAGCTATAGGGGCGGCAGAGACACTTTAGCCATGGGCGTTGTACCCACACACACACACACACACACACACACACACACACACACACACACACACACACACACACACACACACACACACACACACACACACACACACACACACACACACACACACACACACACACACACACACACACACACACACACACACACACATAAAGACACACACCAGTTTTCGAGCTGTAATGTAGAGACTAGTTAATGTAGCCTATTTGTGATTCAGAGGCTGCCGCTATAAAGACACGTCTGTTCTTCTTTTAACATCCTTTCAGGAAGAAAGACACGTCTGTTCTTCCTTGTCAGGGGTAGTGAAATAAACATGTTGGGATTGTATAACACTACAGAAACACGTTACACACTGATTACGTACTGTTGTTCTTTTATGCCGCGACCATTTGTGGTAGATGGTGGCATTCTGTTATCGCACCTCACTATCACAAGGAGGGTTAGCATGCTGATCTATCGGTAGTCTAAACTGTGACAATTAATGGAGGTGTTTTCAGTCTGAGAGTCTCCTCTGGCACTAGAGTCCTGCATCAGGCAACAACAACAACAAACTGTCGGTGGTCCTGGAGTTAAGAGAGAACTTGGGTAAATACAATGGGGGAATTTCACTTGACATGTGGACTGAAGATTTTCCCCCAAAAAATCTTGGTGGGCTTTTGGTTTCTCTTCCTCTAAAAACAGAAATAAATCATTCTAAATAACAAACTGGCTTTATTTACAAATTAGTAAGAATGTCTCACCCCATGTTCAAGAATGGCTTTTTTTCCAATTTATTCAGATTACAATCGCTCACTTTCAGTTATTTGAAACGAAATAATCTCCAAAATATCATTATTTTTTTAAACAAAGTGATTAATATTATTATTATTATTAACCATGCATTATTATTATATAAAAGCCCCTTAGATATTCTCACAGACAAGATTTGCCCTAATGGAAAATGCCCCTTAGATATTAATTTAGAATCCTCCAATCATCTAAATGTAATTCTTGGCGGAGAGTCACATCATTGGCGAGAGTCAGGAGGCATTGGCAGAGTTGAAGAGGGCGAGGAACGAGATGGAGTCACAATCCATGCCAGGCAAACATGCAGATGATTTTTTTAAATACATTTTAGTTGCAACAAGTTCGATCGGGTTTAAATCAGGAAACGTACATGTAGAGATTTTAAAAATATTTGTAGATATACTGTAGGCCTACCGTAGGCGACATGAGCCGAACTAGTGTTGAGCACTGTGCTGTTAAAAGTGTTGTAGGTCTTGTTAATTTAAACGTATTTTACTACATAAAGGTCTACTTACTGTGCTGGCGTCTTCACCCAGTTTGTGCCCTCATTTGCATTGCTAACCATAACGAAATACTATGGGAATAAATGGAAGAGACAAGTGGAAGGTGGGGGAAAGTAAGGAACTTCTCTGTTGGCCCTGGAGGCATATTGAAAACGTGTTTTCACCGTGGGATTTTGGTTTCTCTCCATCTAAAAACAGGGAGAGAAAACAAGCGTAGCAGGCTGTTCTGCAAACAACGTTTCTAGGATGGGCTTTTAGCAGGACAACAGTCTCTTCAACCATTAGAAAGGGTAGTAGTTCGACCTCTGTAGGTGTGACCCCCCCCCCACAACTTGCAATGTATTAAGTCCTCTAAAGTTTGACGTTTCTAACTCCAAACCTCATGAAACCACAAAACGTTGGATCAACCATCAACCATACAGTATTTGTGCTTTCCTTAATACCGGTCCACACAAGTTCCTTCAACTGTCTTCTGACGATGATTAGAGCGATGTTGATTGCCTTTGCCGATCGATGATCATCTTCAACCATCAGTGAATCCATCTTACCGAGACTAAAACCAGATTTGTCCCAACAAAAAAATGCATCAAGCCCTACAAATATCTACATTTATCATTAACCCTGCATTGTAATTGTAATGCAGGTGTTTATTTTGTTATGGATCCAAAACGAATTACTATGGGAATAAATGTCACTGAATGACATGTGGTCAACTATTTCATCACCGTTTCGCGCTGCTCTGAGACCAGCATGGGGACTGGTCTTGATAAATTAGTCAATGAGATATATATATATACACTACCATTTTAAAGTTTGGGATCACTTATAAATGTCCTTGTTTTTGAAAAGAAAGCCATTTTTTTGTCCATTAAAATAACATCAAATTGATCAGAAATACCGTGTAGATATTGTTACTGTTGTAAATGACTATTGTAGCTAGAAAGGGGCTGATTTTTAATGGAATTGGCCAGACACTGGACAGAGGAAATCTGCCAAGAAGCATCCCGGAGTTGCCTCTTCACTGAAGTTGAGTCATTACCCTTCCTCTCCACTCCTTACCTCTTATTTATCTAGTGCTTTTCTTATCTAGTGCTTTTTTCCAGGCCTATGGTGCTGGAGGGAATAGCAGCTGTTTTACGGGATCCTGAACAATTGTGCTATTTTGTGTGTGTTTTTTTTTTGAGCTGATCTTAACTTCTTTTGTACATAATGATTCCGCCATCATTTCCTATGACTGAAAAGAGCTTTCGGACATCAGAACAACGATCACTAACATCAATTTGGATGAGGATTTCTACTTCAATGATTCGGGTCGAATGACATACTGCTCATTCCGGACCAGGCCCAAATCCCGACACTCAAAAATGGAAGAGGCGGTGCTATAAAGGCCAGCGTGCGGGATGCCTGACAAGACAACATCGGCGAGTGGGTAAACCACCTCTTCCCTCGAACCAGCAATCACTGGAGAATAAACTGGAGGAGCTCCTTTCAAGACAATCTTATCAACGTGATCTGAAGAACTGTAATATCCTATGTTTCTCTGAGTTGTGACTGAACAAGGACATGGAAAATTTAAATCTAGCTGTTTTTTCTATACATCGGAAGGACAGAACGGCAGCGTGGGATAAACTCGGGGGGGGTGGTGTCTTTGTTAACAACAGCTGGTGTGTGGTCTCTAATACTAAGGAGGTCTCGAGGTTCTGCTCGCATTAGTTAGAATATCTCATGATAAACTGTAGATGATACTATTTACAGAGAGAGTTTTCATCTATAATTTTCATAGCCCTCTACTTACCACCACAAACCAATGCTGGCACTAAGTCCGCACTCAACGAGCTGTATAGGGCCCTAAGCAAACACGAAAATTCTCACCCAGAGGTGTAGCTCCTAGTGGCCAATGATTTTAATGCAGGAAAAATGAAATCCATCTTACCTTATGTCTACCAACATGTCACCTGTGAAACTAGAGGCGGAAAAACTCTAGATCACCTTTACTCCACACACAGAGACACATACAAACTCACCCTCCATTTGGCAAATCTGACCATAACTATATCCTCCTGATTCCTGCTTACAAGCTAAAATACACTGAGCTAAAGGCTAGAGCGGGACACTAATCCAGATGTGTATAAGAAATCCTGCTACGCCCTCGGACAAACCATCAAACAGGCAAAGCATCAATTCAGGACTAAGATCAAATCCTACTCTACTATCTCTGACGCTCGTCAGATGTGACAGGGCTTGCAAACTATCATGGATTACAAAGGGAAACCCAGCCATGAGCTGCCTAGTGACCCAAGCCTACCAGATGAGTATAAGAATACGTGAGAATGCTGTTAATTGACTACAGTTCAGCGTTGAAGACCATAGTGCCTTCAAGCTCATCACTAAGCTAAGGACCATGGGACTGAACACCTTCCCCTGCAACTGGATCCTGGACTTCCTGATGAGCCGCCCCCAGATGGTGAAGGTAGGCAACAACACATCCACCACGCTGACCCTCAACACAGGGCTCCACACGACACCAACACCATAAATTAAGATTGCCAACGGCACGACGCTGGTAGGCCTGATCACCGACAACGATGACACAGCCTATAGGGAGGAGGTCAGTGTGGTGCCGAGACAACAACCTCTCCCTCAATGTCAGCAAGACAAAGGAGCTGATCGTGGACTACAAGAAACGGAGCGGCGAGCACGCCCCCATTCACATTGAATGGGCTGTAGTGGATTGGGTCGAGAGCTTCAAGTTCCTCGGTGTTCACCACACTAAGGACCTATCATGGTCCAAACACACCAATACAGTCGTAAAGAGGGCACAACTACGCCATTTCTCCCTCAGGAGGCTGAACAAATTTTGGCATGGGCCCTCAAATCCTCAAACAATTATACAGCTGCAAGATCGAGAGGGTCTTGACTAGCTGCATCACCGCTTGGTACGGCAACTGCTTGGCATCCGACAGTAAGGCGCAACAGAGTGTAGTGCATACGACCCAGTACATTACTGGGGCCGAGCCTGCTATCCAGGACCTCTATAGCAGGCGGTGTCAGAGTGTAGTGCATACGACTCAGTACATTACTGGGGCCGAGCCTGCCATCCAGGACCTCTATAGCAGGCGGTGTCAGAGGAAGGCCAGACAAATTGTCAAAGAATTCAGCCACCCAAGTCATAGACTGTTCTCTCTGTTACCGCATGGCAAGCGGTACTGGAGCGACAAGTTTGGGACCAAAAGGCTATTGATCTGCTTCTAACCCTCAAGCAATAAGACTGCGGCACATGCTACTTGGACTATTTGCATTGGCTACCTTTCACCGGCTCTATGCATACTCACTGGACTATACCCACACACTCACACACACTACACTGACACTCCAACACACACATACACAAGCACATGCATATTGACGCCACATACACACACACTCACTCAGACACACTTTCACGCTCTTCACATACGCTGCTGCTACTCTGTTTATTATCTATCCTGCGTACCTAGTCACTTTTACCTCTACCTACAGTGCCTTCAGAAAGAATTCATACCCCTTGACTTGCCTGAATTTAAAATGGATTAAATATGTTTTTGTGTCCCCCATCTACACACAATACCCCATATGACAAAATGAAAACATGTTTTTAGCAGTGTTTGCAAATATCTCATTAATGTAAGTATTCACACCCCTGAGTCAATGCATGTTTGAATCACCTTTATCAGCGATTACAGCTGTGATTCTTTCTGGGTAAGTCTCTAAGAGCTTAGCACACCTGGATTGTACAATATTTGCCCATTATTGTTTTCAAAATTCTTCAAGCTCTGTCAAATTCATTTTCAAGTCTTGTTATAGATTTTCAAGCAGATTTAAGTCAAAACTGTAACTAGGCCACTCAGGAACATTCACTCTCTTCCTGGTAAGCAACGCCAATGTAGATTTGTGTTTTAGGTTATTGTCCTGCTGAAAGCTGCTTTCATCTCCAAGTGTCTTGTGAAAAGCAGACTGAAGCAGGTTTTTCTCTAGGATTTTACCTGTGCTTAGCTGCATTCTGTTTCTTTTTCATCCTAAAAAACATCCCAGTCCTTAACGATTATGCAGCCACCACCATGCTTACAAATATGGAAAGTAATGTGTTGTGTTGGATTTGCCCCAAACATAACGGTTTGTATTCAGGACATAAATTTAATTTCTTTGCCAGATTTCTTGCAGTTTTACTTTAGTGCCTTATTGCAAACAGGATGCATGTTTTGGAATATTTTTTATTCTGTACGGGCTTCCTTCTCACTCTGTCATTTAGATTAGTATTGTGGAGTAACTACAATGTTGTTGATCGATCCTCAGTTTTCTCCTTTTACAGCCATTAAACACTAACTGTTTTAAAGTCATCGTTGGCCTCATGGTGAAATCCCTGAACAGTTTCCTTCCTCTCTAGCAACTGAGTTAGGAAGGACCCCTGTATCGTTGTAGTGACTGGGTGTATTGATACACCATCCAAAGTGTAATTAATAACTTCACCATGTTCAAAGGGATATTCAATGTCTGATTTTCTTTTACCCATCTACCAATAGATGTCCTTCTTTGCGAGGCATTGAAAACCTCCCTGGTCTTTGTGGTTGAATCTGGGTTTGAAATTCATTGCTCGACTGAGGGACCTTACAGATAATTGTACGTGTGAGTCATTCAGAAATCACGTTAAACACTATAGTCCATGCAAGTTATTATGTGACTTGTTAAGCACATGTTTTACTCCTGGACTTATTTAGGCTTGTCATAACAGAGGGGTTGAATACTTATATACTGAAGACATATCTGCTTTAAGTTTTTAATAAATGTAATTAGATTAGATTTTTTTCTTACTTTTTAACTATGCATTGCTGGGAAAGGGCTCTTAAGCATTCCACTGTAATGTCTATACCTGTTGTATTCGGCGCATGTGACAAATACAATTTTCCTTCTATTCCCTCTTCACTCCTCTACTCTCGGGTGGTCCAGTCACTGACAGATCCGCTCCCTCTATGATTGACATAAGTCCTGTCACACACACACACACACACACACACACACACACATTCTTGTACACCTAACCTTATAGAGAATCTTATTTTCCCTAACCCTAACCCAACCCTAGCTCCTAACTCTGACCCTAAAACTAACACTAGCTCCTAACCCTAACCTTAAACCTAATTCTAACCCTAATTCTAACCTTAACCCTAAACCGCCTAGAAATAGCATTTGACCTTGTGGGGACTAACAAATGTCCCCAGTTGGTCAAGTGCTTGTTTGTTTACTATTCTTGTGGGGAGTTCCAACAAGTATAGTTAATCATGTCCACATACACACGGATAGAGAGTTATGTATTATGTAGGCATCTGAGTAGGAATATGATTCATATTTCTCACATACCAGCATTTGGCATCAAAGACTCAAAGCTCCTTACTGTACGCTACCTACACACACACACACATGCACTCAAACACACATACCACCCCCCTGGATCAGTGTTTTCCTGGATTAGCGGGATGAACTTATCTGACATTGATTAGCAGCCACGGGAGGTGTGATGGTGAGAGTGTGCATGAATAAATGCATGCTCATTTGAGTGTGTCAAGATGTGCCCTTAGGGTTTACTGTGTGTGTGATTTCATGATAGCAAGAGAGGAGAGTGAGAGGGGAGGGGTAGAAGGAGTAAGGAGCGAAGGAGAGAGAGAAAGACGGAAGAGAGGAGGGAAGGTTTGACTGAACGACATGTCAGGCAGAGATGCAGGAAATAATCAGCTGTTGGCAAAGATAGTTAGTGGCTAGATAAAATGATGGAGACTCCTAGATGCTAAGTTAGGTGTAAATATGATCAGCTAATGAGAGTAAGAGTGAGAGAGAGCGAGAGAAAGAGAGAGGGAGGGAGATAGGGAAAGAGAGAGGGAGGGAGATAGGGAAAGAGAGAGGGAGGGAGATAGGGAAAGAGAGAGGGAGGGAGATAGGGAAAGAGAGAAGGGAGGGAGAGAGGGAAAGAGAGAGGGAGGGAGATAGGGAAAGAGAGGGAGGGAGATAGGGAAAGAGAGAGGGAGGGAGATAGGGAAAGAGAGAGGGAGGGAGATAGGGGAAGGGAGAGAGGGAGGGAGATAGGGGAAAGAGAGAGGGAGGGAGATAGGGAAAGAGAGAGGGAGGGAGATAGGGGGAAAGGGAGAGGGAAGGGAGGGAGAGAGGGAAAGAGAGAGGGAGGGAGATAGGGAAAGAGAGAAGGGAGGGAGAGAGGGAAAGAGAGAGGGAGGGAGATAGGGAAAGAGAGAGGGAGGGAGATAGGGAAAGAGAGAGGGAGGGAGATAGGGAAAGAAAGAGGGAGGGAGATAGGGAAAGAGGGAAGGGAGACAGTGGCAGGGTAGCCTAGTGGTTTAGAGCGTTGGACTAGTAACCGAAATGGTTGCAAGTTCAAAGCCCCGAGCTGACAAGGTACAAATCTGTCGTTCTGCCCCTGAACAGGCAGTTAACCCACTGTTCCTAGGCCTTCGTTGAAAGTAAGAATTTGTTCTTAACTGACTTGCCTAGTTAAATTAAGTTAAATAAGGAGAGGAGTGAGAGGCTGATAGAATAGAGGAGATTGATGCAGCTATTGTCAGACACCTTTACATCCTTCTACAGCCTGAAGACAGACACACTGACACACACACACCACACATATATATACCTCTACCTGCCAAGTGCAGATAAAGGCAGGATGAAAAATTATTAACAAAGGAAGGCAGAGAAAGAGAGAAAGAGACATGAATCACTATTTCCCTGAAAGAGCTGGCACGCCTGAAGGAGCAGACTGATGACTGATGGAGAGGAGACCCACACAGTGGTCTGTTTCTCAGTACTGATGAGATGGTGCTTGCTGTGATCTTAGGAGTTCTAGGGAGTTAGAGGTGAGTTCTAGGTTAGAGGGATTTTTGGGCCTTCCAATGCAGTTCCTCTAGTGCTGTTTATGCTTTATTTATCCAATCAGTGGTCTGTAGTTTCTATTAGTAACATCATCTCCCTGCCATACTCCAGTCAATGTCTTCAATGTAAGATTCCAATAAGCAGGATTATCACTGAGATTTGCGTAATGAAGTAAGTTTCCTAAATGATCCTCTTATGATGAAGTCCATATTAATGTGACAGATGGTTGCTAGCATTTAGGCTGATGATTGAAGGGTTGATACACTGCAGCCTGCTGAGAGATGACAATCTGACAGACTGCAACACTCATCATCATTAGGCTTATAACACTGTCAGTACTCAATCATCACCATTCTCCCTGTCATACAGTTTCTATGGCAGACCATGTAGAAACAACATGTTTCTCTCCATCAGAGTTGAATGAGTCTGTAGACACACACTTTGGATTGATAGACAATTCACACTCAGAGATGGTTCTTCCAAGAGATGGAGGGAGCTGAAATAGTTTCCACACAACGTACACACACACATGCACGCACGCACACACACACACGCGCGCACACACACACGCGCGCGCACACACACACACACACACACACACACACACACACACACACACACACACACACACACACACACACACACACACACACACACACACACACACACACACACACACACACACACACACACACACACACACACACACACACACTCTGACCCTCTCCTCTCCTCCTTGTAGAGACTGAAGGAATTGAAGCAGAGGGAGTTTGCTCGGAATGTTGCGTCTAAGTCGTGGAAGGACGACCGCAAGCAGGAGAGAGCTCTGAGACGCCTACACCAACTAGCACTGCTACGACAACAGACACACAGGTAAGAGGGTGTGTGTGTGTAGAGACCTGCTTTCCAAGCGCACTGCAGGGAAATCTCTATGATACACACAAACTGTCCACATACGCTCACGTGCATACACTCTGTCAGTTTCTCTATTCCTCAGAGTGATGGATGTAAGAGCTGGCCTAGATACTGTAAGCACACGCTGAGTTAATATAACATGAACACTCACAGTAAACTGCATAATATGGACAGTGTTTCACATGTTTATTCTGTTCTCTGCTATCCTCTCGTCTCCACCTCTCCTCTCTTTTGCACCAGGGGACCGGGCCAGGTTGTTAGGTTCCAAGGGACAGTGAGAGCTGAGATCCAGCATTCAGAGAGACACTGTGGAGAGAGAGACTACAAACCAGGGGACCACTATGTCCCCTTGACCCAAACAGGGTTAATCCAAACCACAGGGAACTCCCAGCGACCCGCTGTTACCCTTCCTCCAACCCAGCCCCAGACCATCCCGCTCAGCCTCCAGGGAAAGGACTCCCCCCATCTCCAGACCAAGCCTCTCTCCCCCTCCCAGCCCCAGCAGCCAGAGGATCCTACCCACATACCCATTTTCCCTGGAGGGCCCCTCCAAGCCTCCCGTCCCCTAGCCTTGCTTTCCAGATGTGGATCTTCTCTGGAGGATCATCAGCCTCGCCTGAACAACTCTCCCCAGGACCCTGCCTTTCCATGGGGCAGAGACAGAGGAAGGGTGGGGGTCTCCTTCTGTTTCTCCAGGAGGGGCCCAAGACTAGAGCCATCTGCCTCCGTCTTCTCAGACCAGCAAGAGGAGGAGGGGAGAGGACGAGGAGGGCAGATGAAGGAGAAGGGAAGGGGAGGAGATGAACTATGGCTGCGTCACCCAGACAACCTGTTAGTAGGGCAACCAACCAACAGCCTTCACCCCGGAAACAAGACAGAACCCCCAGGTGGGGAAGAGGGGGAGGAGAGAAGAGAGAAGAGAGGAGGGGAGGAGAGAGACAGGTTCTCTGCTAGCCATGACCCAGGCTGTCCTACCCGCAATGCCAGACGGAGAGAAACAGACCAGAGCCCTGTACACGGGACAGAATATAAGAGGGAGGAGGGGGAAGAGAGGGAGGAAAGGAACAGGGGTACAGAGCACAGACAAGAAAAACATGAGGTGAATCAGACTCCTATGTCTGACTCCTATCTCCATGTGGTTGCCAGAGACGGATCCACCCGTTTGAGATGGCCAGCAGAACTGTTGCAGTTTACCACAGCCAAACCCCACCTCTCCTACAGCTGTAAGCCCACACACTGGCAACGCCACACCAACCCACTACACTGTAACCCTGAACACAACCACAACCACTGTCAAACCAAGTCACGCTGTAACCACTCAGCAAGCCAGCAGGAGACAGAGAAACACACAGAGGAGTCCGACTCCCTCATGTTCTCTAGCTCCCAGCCTCCTCCTCAGGACACAGAAAATGTAGAATCCAATACAGATCTATATACAGAGACAGGCGGGACAGATGAGGGAGCCAAACACTCATCATCCTGTCACGTTGTGGAGAAGACAGAAGCACATGGAGTGACAGCAGCCTTCCAGGCAGAAGCAACAGTGCCAGGGAGTGGAGGTGAATCTGGGTTCAGATGGCACCACCCCCTCTTCGGGAATGGTGACCCCCTTCGCGGTGACAACACACAAACAACCCCCCACAATCCCCAAAGAGGCAGATTAGGAGGACATGTGAGACAGGAGAGAGATCGAGCCGTCAGAACCCCCAGGCCTAAATTAGAGGCTGTCATCCAGCCCTGCGCCGCCGTGTGTGTGTGTGCAAGCGAGGTTAGATGTGTGTGCACGCACACTGCCGGCTCACGCACATACTCCGTGGGCGGTTCAGTAAGCACTTCGACAGATGTGTCATGCCGAAATGTAAACGACAGCACAAAGAAGAAGAGGAGGAGAGGGGAAAGGCATAATGGGACGTCAAAGGAGTGCGAGGGAGAGCGGCAGCGTCTTAGGAGCGTCATAACCTCTGTTTCCACCTGGTGGGGCGGAAAGAGGAGATGTGACGGAGACAGAGGGGGGAGAAGGAGACAGGGAAATAGAGCGGGAGAGAGAGACAGGCGGAAAGAGGAGAAGAAAGGCAGGGGGGAAGAGGAGGAGGGGGAAGAGGAGGAGGGGTGGGACTCTGTGCCTGCTGGGGGGAGTGTGACTCGGAGTCTGTGCCCTGCTCTGACAGACAGAGGCCTCACAGGAGTCACAGTAGAGACCAACATCACTATAACTATAACTCTGCCTCCCCGTTCAAACCAGCATCAAGAGTCACAGAGAGGACAGAGTACTACGGCACAGCGTCTCAGCTGTATAGAGAGATAGAGAGATATGGAGAGGTGGAGAGAGGAGAAAGGCAGGGATGGCCTTTCTACTGGAGTTCAGACTCCTCTCTGTGTTCTACTTCCGGGTCGCCCTGGGAAAAGGCTCACAACCTCCCAGTGGCATATGGTGGTCCCCACGGTTGCAGCGGGGGCTACCCAGTCTACAGTCGCCATGACAACATCCATGGTAGTAATATTTCCTGTAGCCCAGTGAGGAAGAGTAAATACATCCACAGAAACAGGAAATACATGAGTAGGAAGTGGTCAGAGAGTGAGGAGTGGGAAAGAACAAAGAGTGGAAGGAGGCAGAGCTGGGATGGAGGGAGTAGAGGCTGTCGGGAAAGTGGTAGGGAGAGAGGGAACAGAGATTGGGGGAGTAGGAGGCAGGGTTGGGTAAGCAGGTTATCCAGCCCTGGAGGAGTCAGTGGAGGGGGCTGGCAGGGGTATCTCTCGACCCCCAGTCACAGAACTCTGGAGGGTTTCAGGGGATGGAGGTCTAGTCCTGGGGAGGGAGAAGTCTGGAACAGAGGACCAGTAGACTCAAGCCCAGACAGATGTACATGGGGCAGCAGTGACAGTTGGGAGGACAGGGGGACATACTGCAGGGAGGACAGATACAGCTGGGATGACAACTGGGAGAGACAGAGGTCCACTGAAGGTAGAGAGAGCTGGAGCAGGTGGGAGAAGGGATCACGACCTAGCCCCAGACCTGATAGTTTTAGCTGGGACTGGGCAACCAGATGCCCTGACCATAGACACAGCCGCAGTCCTGGTTCCCAGTCTGTTCCCAGTGTGCAGGTTACCAGATGCCCCATCTCCAGCCCCTGGCCTGATTCTAGCCCTGACTGGCTACCCCGACAGCCCAGCCCTGGCTTCTGTAGCAGCAGCACCAGTGTGTCAGACCTGAGTGGGGGGTGGAGTAGCTTTAGTACCCACTCAAGACTCAACCTGACTGGGAGAAAAACAACAGGGGTGCCCAGGCGAGCACCATGTCCCTCACCCACCGAGGAGAAACACCAAGCCCCCAGCCTCAAACCTACTCCTCCTCGACCTCTGCCCAGCACTGATACCACCCATCCACAGGACAGAGGCCCCAAACCCACAGCACAGCCTACATGTCTCTCAGACAGAGTGCCCAAAGCCCCCCCAAAGCCCAGAGAGGAGAACCCCAGCAGAACTATGCTACTGCCACTTATCGGGAAACTACCAGCAATTAGGAGAGGAACTAGGAGACGAGGGGCAGAAAGAGAGAGGGAGGGCCCTGACCAAACAGAGAAACATGACCACAATCAAGACCAGGTCCAGACACAGGACAAGGACCACAACCAAGGGAAGGAGAGTATGAAGAATGGAGAGGTCCAAAGTGGTCGACTGTGCCCTCAAACCCTCTTGTCTCCGAGCCCTGAGAAAACTGGAGAGGACACGTCCTGTCCTTCCCTGACCTCATATCCTGCCCTAACCTTACCTCACAGGGGTCAGTGGTCACATGGCCCCTCCCCTCCTCTGGCTCAACAGCCAATCAGCTTCAGCGCTGAAGAGATGGGCAAGTATCGCTGTCTGCAGGAGCAGGCACGAGAGCACATGCAGAGACTGCTACAGGGGACAGAGACACACACACACCATACCCCCTCTCCAGAGCCATACACACACCCCTCACTCACTCATACACATGTGGCACAGACTCAAGACAAAAACATACACTCCACTTTCCTAAATACCTCTCTAAAGCTAGACGCACACCCCGTACAAACACAGCTCTTACAGACACACTCTACCCCCAAGCTCCCCCCTCCTCATCCTCCTGTCCCCATACCGCAGCCTCTAATGACCCACCCTCCTCCACCCACACAACATCATTACATTCTACAACACACAGCATTCAGTATGGCACTCTCGTCACCCTCCTCTACCTCTTCCTCTCTCGCCCCCACACCTCACCCCCTCATCACCTGCCCCTCCTACACCTCCCTCTCCCCCATCCCCACCTCCCTCCATTCTCCATCTCCTCTATCTTTCCCTCCATTCTACTCTCCCATCCGCCTCTACATCTCCTCCCTCCCTCCCCTGCCTTCCACCCCTCTCCCCTCACCGCTCTCCCCCCCCTCACACTGCCACCACCAAGACCGCCGTATCCAGAAAGACTTTGGTCATTGAGGTTTCAACAGAAAGCATTATGATGCTCTCTGAGGACATCACATAGTAATACAGTGCATTGTTAACTCCTGGACAATAATGTCCCATACAGTATAACAATCCACTGAATTCTCAGAATTTGTGTGTGTGTGTATTATGTTTTTGTATGAGTGCATGCGTGTGTGTATTATGTTTTTGTATGAGTGCATGCGTGTGTGCGCATGTGTGTGCATGTCGTCGTTGTCGGATGAAAACCTTGTAACTCCATTTTTGCCCATTTCATGTTTATACATGTATTGGAAGCATTAACTCCACTCAATGTTCTCTGAACATTTCATGACTTTTGGAACAAGAAAATGTATTCAACATAGCTTCTGTAGTTTCATAATTGTATGTTTCTATCCCTCCCTGTTCAAGTATGACTCAAGGGAAAACGTGCACCTGCTAAGACTAGCTGGCTTTCTCTCATCTCTTTCTTCCTCTCTGAACTTTAGGCATACTGGCTGTCTTTAGAAGTACCCTCATACTGGCTGTCTTTAGAAGTACCGTCATACTGGCTGTCTTTAGAAGTACCGTCATACTGGCTGTCTTTAGAAGTACCCTCATACTGGCTGTCTTTAGAAGTACCGTCATACTGGCTGTCTTTAGAAGTACCTTCATACTGGCTGTCTTTTGAAGTACTGTCATACTGGCTGTCTTATACTGGCTGTCTTTAGAAGTACCCTCATACTGGCTGTCTTTAGAAGTACCGTCATACTGGCTGTCTTTAGAAGTACCGTAAAACACCAGAGAGAGAGCGACAGACAGACGACAAGACCGTGAGCAGAGCAATAGGCCCAAACCCACTCCTACATCCGCCCAAGCCCCATTCAGCGACCAAAGAGTCATGTATCAGGTGCCCAGTATGTTCTGCTCACCCCTATTAGTCTGAGGCGTAACCACACAAAGCACAACACTGGACACTATGGAACACAAAGCTTTTACTATATCATGCTAGAATATCCAAGGTCTGAGGTCATCTGCCTTAGACCTAAAGTGCAGGAACCCAGACTTCACCAAAGAGATCAGAAATACAGACATTGTCATCCTACAAGAAACATGGTATAGAGGAGACAGACCCACTGGTTGCCCTCTAGGTTACAGAGAACTGGTAGTCCCATCCACTAAACTACCAGGAGTGAAAAGGGGAAGAGACTCAGGGAGTATGCTAATTGGGTGTAAAATCAGACCGAGCCAACTCTATTGAATTAATCAAAACAGGAGCATTTTAGATCTGGTTTGAAATAACAGAGAAAAATGTCCTCCTGTGTGCTACTTGTATACCCCCACTAGAATCCCCATGATTTAATGACAACAGCTTCTCCATCCTAGAGAGGGAGATCAACCATGTTCATGTTCTAGTCTGTGACGACGTAAAACACCAGAACCAGTCAGGGACCTGACACTCTCAGCACACAGGGGGGCAAACACCTACCTCGAAGTGACAGCATTCCCTCCCAATATGCCCCCCTAGACACAACTATGACAAAACAACCAACAAAAACAGGTCACAAATCCTGCAACTCTATCGCACGCTGGGTCTGATAGGTTTCGAAGGGACTCCTTCGGTAGGTACACTTACAACTCATCCCTTGGCAATAGTACTGTAGACTACTTTATTACCGAACTCAACCCAGAGTCTCAGAGCGTTCACAGTCAGCCCACTGACACCCCTATCAGATCATAGCAAAATCACAGTCTACTTGAACAGAGCAATACTCAACATGAGGCATCAAAGCTGAACAAACTGCACACCATTACAAAATGTTATAGATGGAAGGAAAGTAGAGTAGAAACCTACCAAAAAACAACTGGCAAACAAAAATGTAATCCCTCTCAGACAACTTCCTGGACAAAACATTTCACTGCAATAGTGAAGGTGTAAACCTGTAGTAGAAAGCCTAAACTGTATATTTGACCTTTCAACTTCCCTATCAAATATAACAATTCCAAGCAGACAACCTAAGAAAATGAACAACAATGACAAATGGTTTGATGAAGAATGCAAAAACCTAAGAAAGACATTTTGAAACCTATCTGTTCAAAAACAGGGACCCAGAAAACCTGAGCCTACGTCTTCACTATGGTGAAATATTAAAACACTACAGAAATATACTAAGGCAAAAGAAAGGGCAGCACTTCAGCAGTCAGCTCAAAGTAATTGAAGAACACATAGAACCAAACCACTTCTGGGGGACAACACAGCCCCACCCTCTTCAACATATACAGTATATCACTAAAGTGAGTACACCCCTCACATTTTTGGAAATATTTGAGAATATCTTTTCATGTGACAACACTGAAGACATGACTTTGCTACAATGTAAAGTAGTGAGTGTAAAGTTTGTATAACAGTGTAAATTTGCTGTCCCCTCAAAATAACTCAACACACAGCCATTAATTCTAAACCGCTGGCAACAAAAGTGAGTAGACCCCGAAGTGAAAATGTCCAAATTGGGCCCAATTAGCCATTTTCCCCCCGGTGTCATGTGGCTCGTTAGTGTTACTAGGTCTCAGGTGTGAATGGGGAGCAGGTGTGTTACATTTGGTGTCATCGCTCTCACACTCCCTCATACTGACTGGTCACTGGAAGTTCAACATGGCACCTCATGGCAAAGAACACTCTGAGGATCTGAAAAAAAGAATTGTTGCTCTACATAAAGATGGCCTGGGCTATAAGAAGATTGCCAAGACCCTGAAACTGAGCTGTAGCACGGTGGCCAAGACCATACAGTGGTTTAACTGGACAGGTTCCACTCAGAACAGGCCTCGCCAAGAAGTTGAGTGCACGTGCTCAGCGTCATATCCAGAGGTTGTCTTTGGGAAATAGACGTATGAGTGCTGCCAGCATTGCTGCAGAGGTTGAAGGGGTGGGGGTCAGCCTGTCAGTCCTCAGACCATACGCCGTACACTGCATCAAATTGGTCTGCATGGCTGTCATCCCAGAAGGAAGCCTCTTCTAAATATGATGCACAAGAAAGCCCACAAACATTTTGCTGAAGACAAGCAGACTAAGGACATGGATTACTGGAACCATGTCCTGATGAGACCCAGATAAACTTATTTGGTTCAGATGGTGTCAAGCGTGTGTGGTGGCAACCAGGTGAGGAGTACAAAGACAAGTGTGTCTTGCCTACAGTCAAGCATGATGGTGGGAGTGTCATGGTCTGGGGCTGCATGAGTGCTGCCGGTACTGGGGAACTACAGTTCATTGAGGGAACCATGAATGCCAACATGTACTGTGACATACTGAAGCAGAGCATGATCCCCTCCCTTCAGAGACTGGGCCACAGGGCAGTATTCCAACATGATAACGACCCCAAACACACCTCCAAGACGACCACTGCCTTGCTAAAGAGGCTGAGGGTAAAGGTGATGGACTGGCTAAGCATGTCTCCAGACCTAAACCCTATTGAGCATCTGTGGGGCATCCTCAAACGGAAGGTGGAGGAGTGCAAGGTCTCTAACATCCACCAGCTCTGTGATGTTGTCATGGAGGAGTGGAAGAGGACTCCGGTGGCAACCTGTGAAGCTCTGGTGAACTCCATGCCCAAGAGGGTTAAGGCAGTGCTGGAAAATTATGGTGGCCACACAAAATATTGACACTTTGGGCCCAATTTGGACATTTTCAGTTAGGGGTGTACTCACTTTTGTTGCCAGCGATTTAGACATTAATGGCTGTGTGTTGAGTTATTTTGAGGGGACAGCAAATGTACACTGTTATACAAGCTCTACACTCACTACTTTACATTGTAGCAAAGGGTCATTTCTTCAGTGTTGTCACATGAAAAGATATACTCAAATATTTACAAAAATGTGAGGGGTGTACTCACTTTTGTGATATACTGTATATCAATGAATTGCCGAGGGCACTAGATCAGTCTGTAGCACCCGGCATTACCCTACTATACTCTATAGTCAAATGCCTACTGTTTGCAGATGATCTGGTGCTTCTGTCACCAACCAAGGCAGGCCTACAGCAGCACCAAGATCTTCTGCACAGATTCTGTCAGACCTGGGCCTTGACAGTGAATCTCAGAAAGACAAAAATAATGGTGACCAACTAATTCAAATTCTATCTAGACACCATTGCCCTCGAGCACACATAGAACTATACCTACTATACCTCAGCCTGAACATCAGCATGACAGGTACCTTCTACAAAGCTGTGAATGATCTGAGAGACAAGGCAAGAAGGGCCTTCTAGGCCATCAAAAGGAACATAACATTCGACATCCCAATTAGGATCTGGCTAAAAATACTGGAAGCCGTTATAGAACCAATTGCTCTTTATGGTTGTGAGGTCTGGGGTCCACTTACCAACCAAAAAAAGTCACAAAATGGGACACACACCAAATCACATTGAAACTCTGCTTGGAGAATTCTGCAAACACATTATTTGTGTACAACGTAAAACCCAAACTAATGCATGCAGAGCAGAATTAGGGTGATAGCCGCTAATTATCAAAATCCAGAAAAGAGACGTTATGTTATGTTATACAACCACCTAAAAGGAAGCATCACCCAAACCTTCCATAACAGAGCCATCACCTACAGAGAGATTAACATGGAGAAGAGTCCCCTCAGCCAGCTTGTCCTGGGGCTCTGTTCACAAACACAAACAGATCCCACAGAGCCCCAGGACAGCAACACAATTAGACCCAACCAAATCATGAGACAACTATTTGACACATTGGAAGTAATTAACCGAGAAACAGACCAAACTGGAATGCTACCTTTCCCTAAAACAATGATATACAGTGGCAGAATAGCTGATGACTGTGCACTGGCGTAATGCAATTTCTCTGGACCCCCCAAAGGTCAGAGTTTGCAACGTACCTGTATATCCTACCTGAATGTGCATGACATGAGTCATTCCTCGCAGCGTGGATAGAAAATTGTTTTTTGTAAAACCAGTTTATTAATTCCAATCTCATTGTTTCTATGTAGAGGCCTGTAGTAGCTACAGTATGCGGCTGCGTCGGCTTGCATTTTTGTGTGCAAACGTTCTCACCACGGCCCGTAGGTCCAGGTTACAGACCCCACTGTTTTCTATACTGAGTATTGACAATCCAGACAGTTTTTTCTGAGACATTGTGCATTATATGTCCATTGCGCTGCACACAATTTAAACTTAGTCTTGAATGGTGCATAGCAAGATATACCAGAAATAAGGGACTGTTAATATTGAAACCACACAACTCAAATGACGGTTCACCAGAATGAACAAAATCAAGAACGCAGTTCTGTTTGCATCTGCCAATTTACTGGCTGTCCAGTATACAGACAACATGTCCCAGCGAGAGACTCAATTAAAGATATTGCTGAACTGCTATATTTGAAGCACCACTGCTTTCTTCCCAGTTTCCCTGACGTTGCTACGGCAATCAAGTTGTTTCTAACCATCCTGTAACTGTCACTTCTGTGAAGAGATCGTTTTCTAGACTAAAACTCATAAAGACCTAACTAAGAAGAGTTAGGCTCTCGGTCTGACATGAACAAGCTCCACTCATGTCACTGGGCACCGTGGTAGTTCTGACCAGGCATTTGCTCACCAATATCCACGTCATTTCAATCAGCTTAATGATTTATTTTTCAAGGCCTGAGGGACTTTGATCAGTCACATTATTGAAGCCCAATAAACAAATGCTTAGCTTCCTAGTAATATAATAATAATAATATATGCCATTTAGCAGACGCTTTTATCCAAAGCGACTTACAGTCATGTGTGCATACATTCTACGTATGGGTGGTCCCGGGGATCGAACCCACTACCCTGGCGTTACAAGCGCCATGCTCTACCAACTGAGCTACACAGGACCACAGTATATATGGACATTTAAAAGGTTAATGAATTACTTTTTAGAGGGTTACTGTGAAAATGATTTATTAACTAAAATAAAAATAGACCAACGTCAGACAGGCGCATGGCCTCCCACGGGGATGTGGGGGTATCCAGCACGCCAGTGCCACGGTGAGGAACCCAAACTTAAGAAAAGCCTTGCCTATTTACAGACTCCATGTGAGCCTTGCTGCTGAGAGAGGTCGTCATAGGCAGAGAGAGAGAAGAAAGTCTGTGCCCACTGTCCACCAAACGAGGTAGAAACTAAGCTTCACTTCCTAACCTCCGGCCAAGTATGAACATATTAGAGACACATATTTCCCTCAGATCACACAGACCAAGAAAGAATTTGAAAACCAATCAAATATTGACAAACACCCTTATTTGTCAAAATACCGCAGTGGGCCATCTCAGCAACCAAATGTGTGACCTATTGCCACAAGTAAAGGGCAACCAGTGTAGCACAAACCCCTTTGTAAGAACAACCAATATTGGTTTATTTTCCCTTGCCATTCCTATTACAACTATTTGCACACTGTTACAACATATACCTTGCAAACAATATAAAATTTGAGATGTCTTTATCCTTTTGAAACTTTTGTTTGTAATGTTAACTGTTAATTTCTGATTGCATATATCACTTTTGCTTATTGTTTTCCACTTGCTTTGGCAATATAAACAGGGTGTTTCCCATGCCCATAAATCCCCTTTGAATTAAATTGAATTGAGGGAGAGAAAGAGAGAGAGAAAGAACAGAGCAAGAGAGAAAGAAAGAAGAGAAAGCGCGAGGGAGAGAGAGAGAGCCCTCGAGGGATATAGCGAGAAAAGGGGAGGTGAGAAATAGAGGGAGAGAAAGATCAAGAAAAAGGGCCATCTCTGTTTCATACAGGTTAGTTAAGCATTTGTACAAAAAGGCATCAATCACATTAAAAGCTGAAAATACTGTAACTTAAAACATAAAGACTGTATCATCCCTGGGACAACACACACACATATAACGGAATGCAGCAAAATGTTTCCATATATCTGGTGTACAATGTAATGTAAATATATCTGCCCTGCTGAGGGGTAGAGACAGAGACTGACTGCATTATACAACCATGGGACAATAAAATTGACTTTACAGATACAATTTATTCCTGTCTGCTTATTTCACATGCTGTGCTCGTTGTTTTGCTTTTTAGCTCAATGTCTGCTCTCACACACAACCATACACAAACATCCACGCATGGGCACACATAAACATGTACGCACACACTATCTCAGTTCAGGTCCAGATGGCACATATTGAGTAGATTACCCAGAGTGATTTGATTGATTTGGCCTCTGTGAGATTATGGACCTCCGGGGGATGACGCACACACACACACCTACAGTAGCAGTCAGAGGTTTGGATACACCTGCTCAAGGGTTTTTCTTTATTTTTAAAATGTTCTTCATTGTATAATAATAGTGAAGACATCAAAACTTCGAAATAACACATATGGAATCATGTAGTAACCAAAAAAGTGTTAAACAAATCAAAATATACACTGCTCAAAAAAATAAAGGGAACACTTAAACAACACAATGTAACTCCAAGTCAATCACACTTCTGTGAAATCAAACTGTCCACTTAGGAAGCAACACTGATTGACAATAAATTCCACATGCTGTTGTGCAAATGGAATAGACAACAGGTGGAAATTATAGGCCATTAACAAGACACCCCCAATAAAGGAGTGGTTCTGCAGGTGGTGACCACTGACCAATATCAGGTCCTATGCTTCCTGACTGATGTTTTGGTCACTTTTGAATGCTGGCGGTGCTTTCACTCTAGTGGTAGCATGAGACGGAGTCTACAACTCACACAAGTGGCTCAGGTAGTGCAGCTCATCCAGGATGGCACATCAATGTGAGATGTGGCAAGGTTTGCTCTGTCTGTCAGCGTATTGTCCAGAGCATGGAGGCGCTACCAGGAGACAGGCCAGTACATCAGGAGACGTGGAGGAGGCCGTAGGAGGGCAACAACCCAGCAGCAGGACCGCTACCTCCGCCTTTGTGCAAGGAGGAGTAGGAGGAGCACTGCCAGAGCCCTGCAAAATTACCCCCAGCAGGCCACAAATGTGCATGTGTCTGCTCAAACAGTCAGAAACAGACTCCATGAGGGTGGTATGAGGGCCCGATGTCCACAGGTGGGGGTTGTGCTTACAGCCCAACACCGTGCAGGACGTTTGGCATTTTCCAGAGAACAACAAGATTGGCAAATTCTCCACTGGCGCCCTGTGCTCTTCACAGATGAAAGCAGGTTCACACTGAGCACGTGACAGACGTGTCAGAGTCTGAAGACGCTGTGGAGAACGTTCTGCTGCCTGCAACATCCTCCAGCATGGCCGATTTGGCGGTGGGTCAGTCATGGTGTGGGGTGGAATTTCTTTGTAGGGCCGCACAGCCCTCCATGTGATCGCCAGAGGTAGCCTGACTGCCATTAGGTACCGAGATGAGATCCTCAGACCCCTTGTGAGACCATATGCTGGTGCGGATGGCCCTGGGTTCCTCCTAATGCAAGACAATGCTAGACCTCATGTGGCTGGAGGGTGTCAGCAGTTCCTGCAAGAGGGAGGCATTGATGCTATGGACTGTCCCACCCGTTCCCCAGACCTGAATCCAATTGAGCACATCTGGGACATCATGTCTCGCTCCATCCACCAACGCCACGTTGCACCACAGACTGTCCAGGAGTTGGCGGATGCTTTAGTCCAGGTCTGGGAGGAGATCTCTCAGGAGACCATCTCATCAGGAGCATGCCCAGGCGTTGTAGGGAGGTCATACAGGCACGTGGAGGCCACACACACTACTGAGCCTCATTTTGACTTGTTTTAAGGACATTACATCAAAGTTGGATCAGCCTGTAGTGTGGTTTTCCACTTTAATTTTGAGTGTGACTCCAAATCCAGACCTCCATGGGTTGATACATTTGATTTCAATTGATAATTTTTGTGTGATTTTGTTGTCAGCACATTCAACTATGTAAAGAAAAAAGTATTTAATAAGAATATTTCATTCATTCAGATCTAGGATGTGTTATTTTAGTGTTCCCTTTATTTTTTTGAGCAGTGTATTTTATATTTTGGATTCTTCACCCCTTGCCTTGATGACATCTTTGCACACTCTTGGCATTTTCTCAACCAGCTTCACATGGAATGCTTTTCCAACAGTTGGAAGTTCCTACATATGCTGAGCACTTGTTGGCTGCTTTTCCTTTAATCCATGGTCCAACTCATCCCAAACCATCTCAATTGGTTTGAGGTCGGGTGATTGTGGAGGCCAGGTCATCTAATACAGCACTCCCTTACTCTCCATCTTGGTCAAATAGCCCTTACACAGCCTGGAGGTGTGTTTGGGGTAATTTTCCTGTTGAAAAACAAATGATAGTCCCACTAAGCGCAAACCAGATGGGATGGCGTATTGCTGCACAATGCTGTAGTTGCCATGCTGGTTAACTGTGCCTTGAATTCTAAATAAATCACTGACAGTGTCACCAGCAAAGCACCGGCACACCTCCTCTTCCATGCTTCACGGTGGGAACCACACATGCGGGGATCATCCGTTCACCTACTCTGCGTCTCACAATGACACGGTGGTTGGAACCAAAAATCTCAAATTTGGACTCATCAGACCAAAGAACAGATTTCCACCAGTCTAATGTCCACTGCTCATGTGTCTTGGCCCAAGCAAGTCTCTTCTTATTATTGGTGTCCTTTAGTAGTGGTTTCTTTGCAGCAATTCAACCATAAAGGCCTGATTCACACAGTCTCCTCTGAACTGTTGATGTTGAGATGTGTCTGTGACTTGAACTCTGTGAAGCATTTATTTGTGCTGCAATCTGAGGAGCAGTTAACTCTAATTATCCTCTGCAGCAGAGGTAACTCTGGGTCTTCCTTTCCATTGGCGGTCCTCATGAGAGCCAGTTTCATCATAGCGCTTGATGGTTTTTGCCAGTGCACTTGAAGAAACTTTCAAAGTTTTTGAAATTGTCCATATTGACTGACCTTCATGTCTGAAAGTAATGACGAATTGTCGTTTCTCTGCTTATTTGAGCTGTTCTAGCCATAATATGGAGTTGGTGTTTTACCAAATAGGGCTAACTTCTGAATACCACCCCTACCTTGTCACAACACAAAAGCATAAAGAAATTCCACAAATTAACTTTTACTGTATACACACATACATTCCTGTTATGTAAGTATGCGGAACCAAACAGACTACTAGGGTCTCAGTAATTGGAGTTCAAGCCTCCTCTCTCCTCCCTATGACCCCAAATTGTGTGTCTGTGTGTGTGCGCGCCAGAGCACGCACGCTCTCGATCCGTCTCCACAGGACAGCAGATCAAACAGATTGAGTGAAATCCAGAGCAGCAATAATTAGCAGCTGTTACAGCATCAAACCTCTCATCTTAAAATACAGACACTCAATTTGAAGGCACTGATAATGAGTGGATGTTTCATAATCAAGCTACACCAGTCAGCCATCAATCCTCCCCTGTCATCTATCAGACACACACATATTCTGACTGAACCACCACACAAACACACAGCTTGAACCTTCCCAAACACACACACGCACACGCACACGCACACACACACACACACACACACACACACACACACACACACACACACACACACACACACACACACACACACACACACACACACACACACACACACACACACACCACAAAACACAATGGTTATTATTGAAGTGAAGCAGCGATGCTGAACCCAAAGCTCACTGGAGTTAATGTTCAATGGAACTTCTCTGAGGGTGAGCAATAGCATGTGATGGTGTGATGTAAGAGGTGTACTGCTGAGAGAAAGACCCTCACCAGCATGACTCTGTAACAACAAAAACACACACACACACAAACCACACACACACACACCTCAGGATTAGGGGAAAAGGCCCCTTATTAATCATGATGTCACAGTATCATGATGGCGCTGCAGGTAGCCTAGGTCAGAGGTAGGTAGCCTAGGTCCGGACTAGTAACCGAAAGGTTGGTGGATCGGATCCCGGAGCTGACAAGGTTAAACAAAAATCTGTTGTTCTGCCCATGAACAAGGCAGTTAACCCATTGTTTTTAGGTCGTCATTGTAAATAAGAATTTGTTCTTTACTGATTTGCCTAGTTAAATAAAAACATTCCTGTTGTCTGTCAGTGACTGATTAAATCCTTATCACTCAAATCAAAACCCTGTGTGTGTGTGTGTGTGGTGATTTACGACCAGGAATAGGCTTTTTCTGTGGCCTAATGATGTAGGAAAACAAGGGAGGTGACACAATCTCACACACACACCACTGTTTGTAACTACAGTGTACAGCGGTCAGATGTGAGGTGTCGCTCTAAGACAGCATGGCTAATTGGCTGGTTATGTTATATCTTTGAAACACACTGTATCTAGTAAAGATTACAGCGCTCATGTACACACAGACAAACACAATGCTCTTTCACACACACACAGAGAGCGAGAGAGAGAGAGAAAGAGAGCGAGAGAGAGAGAGCAGAGCAGGCGGTGTTAGAATTAGAGTTATTGACAGAATAGTGAGGTCATTAATGAATGGCGTTCCATTTTGTGAAAGTTAATTATAAGAGTTAGTGCGTCTCTGCTAAATAGAGACTGAGTTCGCCTCCTTTCTATTGACTGTTGTACTGTAGAGAATAGAGAGGGAAAACTGAATACTTCATTTTAATTAACTTTTCACTGATGTTTTAACAGACAGATGGAGGCTTCAGAGCCTTTCAGAACACACCGCCCCAACACAGTGATAAAAATACACCCCCCCCCCCCGATCCTATAAAAAGGGCCAGTATATTAGAATGTTTCTTTATGGCCACTTTAAATCCATACTCTCAGCTGTTACTTACTTACTTACTTACTTACTTACTTACTTACTTACTTACTTACACACACACACACACACACACACGCTGCTTTTACTGCATTTTTACACTAATTGGTCCTTTGACGAATCAGGTCATCTCTGAAAAAGATCTGATGTGAAAAGTTCTGATGTGATTGGTCAAAAGATAAATAAGTGGAAAGAAATATCAGAATTGGGCTGCCTGTGTAAACTCAGCCTTACACACACACTTAAACACACGCGTGTGCTGACTGACTGTGACCACACATTGAAATCTCAGCTATTCAGGAAAACATCAGTGTACAATATGTGATAACTCAGGATGTGTGTATCCATTAATCCATTCACCTTACAGAGGATCCATCACTCTAAACACCAGGATGTTACTTTCTTTAGGAAGTATTATCCCTTTGGGTGCATTATGTATCATACTCATCAGGAAGGATATTAGCTTAGATACACAACTATCTCGCTCTGTCTCTCTCTGGGAGAGGGAGGTTATACACACCGACACAGGTCTGATGTGTTCATTTAGTAGGATTCTGATTTGATGATTTATTCATTAATTCCCTGCAAGATGGCCTGATTAACTCACTAATTAACTACACACACACACACAATGATCAATGTTCAGTTCCAACCGATGTGTTGTTATGACAACGCAAGTGTTATAATCTGTTAATCCAGGATTAGCTCTCTCCCACAAACCTATGTTCTGACTAATAAAACACACTCACAACTACACCACACACACTGAGTGTACAAAACATTAGGAACACCTGCTCTTTCCATGACATAGACTGACCAGGTGAATCCAGGTGATAGCAATGATCCCTTATTGATGTTACATGTTAAATCCACTTCAATCAGTGTCGATGAAGTAGAGGAGAGAGGTTAAATAATCATTTTTAAGCCTTGAGACAATTGTATTGTGTATGTGTGCCATTCAGAGGTTGAATGGGCAAGACAAAATATTGAAGTGCCTTTGAATGGGATATGGTAGTAGGTGCCAGGCGCACAGGTTTCAGTGCGTCAAGAAGTGTAATCCTGGTGGGTTTTTCACCCTCAACAGTTTCCTGTGTCTATCAAGAATGGTCCACCACCCAAAGGACATCCAGTCAACTAACTGTGGGAAGCATTGGTGTCAACATGGGCCAGCATCCCTGTGTAAAATTTGACACCTTGTCGAGTCCATGACCTGACAAATTAAGGCTGTTCTGAGGGCTAAAGGGGATGCAGCTCAATATTAGGAAGATGTTCCTAAAGTTTGCACACTGTGTATACCTGCACTCTGCAGACACCTACGCAGATGCACACACACCCCCCGTGCACACACACACGTATCCCCCCATGCACACACATGCAAAATCAGCTCTCCTCATCTAAACCCCAGCGTTCCCAAAGCAGCTACCACGGGCCTGATGATAATCAGTCCCGGAATCTTAGATAACATTCCTGTTTAGCGGTGTGGGAATTCTTCAAAGAGACGAGGTGCTGTGCTGTGTTGGGTTAGCTAACAGGCTTGGAGAGACACCTAGGTCAGTGTGTGTGTGTGTGTGTGTTTGTGTATTTGATTTAACATTGTCTGTTTATCTGTCTCAGATCCAGGAGGTGTTTCATAGTGTGTGAAGCGTAAAGTAGGTTAGAGTTGTGTGAGTGGACTAGAATAAGCAGATGATTCAACAGCCTAGATACTGTATATCCTCTTTCTGCTTTATTCGTGTTGCTTTAATGCTTTACTGTTCGTGTTCAGTTCAGTACTTTTTCCACATTGTGTTACCTTACAGACTTATTCTAAAACTGATTCAATTTTTTTTTCATTCTACAGACAATACCCCATAATGATGAAGCAAAAACAGGTTTTTAGATATTTTAGCAAAGTTATTCAAAATAAAAAGCTGAAATATCATATTTACATAAGTATTCAGACTTTTTACTCAGTACTTTGTTGAAGCAACTTTGGCAGCAATTACAGCCTCAAGTCTTCTTGGGTATGACGCTATAAGCTTGGCACGTGTATTTGGGGGGTTTCTCCCATTCTTCTCTGCAGATCCTCTCAAGCTCTGTCAGGTTGGATGGGGAGCGTCGCTGAACAGCTATTTTCAAAGATGTTAGATCGGGTTCAACCACTTTGAAAAATTTGGGCCACTCAAGGACATTCAGAGACTTGTCCCAAAGCCACTCCTGCATTGTCTTGGCTGTATGCTTAGTGTCATTGTCCTCACATCATGATGCTGCCAACCCCATGCTTCCCTGTAGGGATGGTGCCAGGTTTCTTCCAGATGTGATGCTTGGCATTCAGGACAAAGAGTTCAATATTGGTTTCATCAGACCAAAGAATCTTGTTTGTCATGGTCTGAGGGTCTTTAGGTGCCTTTTGGCAACCTAAAGGAGGGTAAGCTGTCATGTGCCTTTTACTGCGAGTTCATTAGAACGTGCGTTGAAGATGTCGACGATTAAAACATTCCCAAACCAGAAACCGTGGATTGATGGCAGCATTCTCTTGAAACTGAAAGCGCGAACCACTGCTTTTAATCAGGGCAAGGTGACCGGAAAAATGACTGAATACAAACAGTGTAACTATTCCCTCCGCAAGGCAATCAAACAAGCGAAGCATCAGTATAGAGACAAAGTAGAATCTCATTTCAACGGCTCAGACACAAGAGGTATGTGGCAGGGTCTACAGTCAATCACGGATTACAAAAAGAAAACCAGCCCCGTCACGGACCAGGATGTCTTGCTCCCAGGCAGACTAAATAACTTTTTTGCCCGCTTTGAGGACAATACAGTGCCACTGACACGGCCTGCAACCAAAACATGCGGCCTCTCCTTCACTACAGTCGAGGTGAGTAAAACATTTAAACGTGTTAACCCTCGCAAGGCTTCAGGCCCAGACGGCAGCCCCAGCCGCGCCCTCAGAGCATGCGCAGACTACCTGGCTGGTGTGTTTACGGACATATTCAGTCAATCCCTATCCCAGTCTGCTGTTCCCACATGCTTCAAGAGGGCCACCATTGTTCCTGTTCCCAAGAAAGCTAAGGTAACGACTACCGCCCCGTAGCACTCACTTCCGTCATTATGAAGTGCTTTGAGAGACTAGTCAAGGACCATATCACCTCCACCCTATCTCACACCCTAGACCCACTCCAATTTGCTTACCGCCCAAATAGGTCCACAGACGATGCAATCTCAACCACACTGCCCTAACCCATCTGGACAAGAGGAATACCTATGTGAAAATGCTGTTCATCGACTACAGCTCGGCATTTAACACCATATTACCCTCCAAGCTCGTCATCAAGCTCGAGACCCTGGGTCTCGACCCCGCCCTCTGCAACTGGGTACTTGACTTCCTGACGGGCCGCCCCCAGGTGGTGAGGGTAGGCAACAACATCTCCACCCCGCTGATCCTCAACACTGGGGCCCCACAAGGGTGCGTTCTGAGCCCTGTCCTGTACTCCCTGTTCACCCACGACTGCGTGGCCACGCACGCCTCCAACTCAATCATCAAGTTTGCGGACGACACAACAGTGGTAGGCTTGATTACCAACAATGACGAGACGGCCTACAGGGAGGAGGTGAGGGCCCTCGGAGTGTGGTGTCAGGAAAATAACCTCACACTCAACGTCAACAAAACTAAGGAGATGATTGTGGACTTCAGGAAACAGCAGAGGGAACAACCCCCTATCCACATCAATGGAACAGTAGTGGAGAGGGTAGTAAGTTTTAAGTTCCTCGGCATACACATCACAGACAAACTGAATTGGTCCACCCACACAGACAGCAAAAAAGAGAGAGCAGTCTCGGTTGAGTGACCCATCTTGAAGCCTGACTGGTTAGGGTCAAGGATGAGGGAAGTCAGGAATGGGAGAAGGTCTCCAGAGTTGGTCTGGGGAAGGAAGGAGGGGATGGGGTCAAGCCGGCAGGTTGCTGGGCAGCCAGACCTCAATAGTCACAGGATGTCATCTGGAGAGAGGGGGGAGAAAGAGTTCAATGCATAGGGTAGTTATGTGAGAGTGAGACCAGTGGACTCAATAGGCTGAGTGAATGAGTAGCGGATGTCAACCTTTTTTTCAAAGTGGTTGACAAAGTCGTTCGCAGAGAGGGAGGGGGTGGAGGATTAAGGAGGGAGGAGAAAGTGGAAAAGAGTTTCCTAGGATTAGAGGTAGAAGCTTGAAATTTAGAGTGGTAGAATGCAGCTTTAGCAGCGGATACAGAGGAAGAGAAGATAGAGTGAGTCACTCAGCCATGGAGCAAGAGGGGAGGGCCGACCCGGACGGGAGGAAAGGGGACAGTGCAGGTCATAGGATGCGGAAAGGGAGGAAGGTAGGGTCGAAGAGGCAGAATCAGGAGACAGCAGGATTCAGCAGAAGGGAGAGATGATAGGATAGAAGAGGAGAGAGTGTGAAGATTCCGAAGGCATATGACCATATGGGTAGGGGCTGAGAGGTTAAGGTTGGAGGAGAGGGAGACAAAAAAGGAAACAAAGTTGTGATCAGAGACCTGGAGGGGGGTTGAAGTGAGACTAGTGGGCGAGCAGCCTGTAGTAAAGATGACGTCAAGTGTATTGCCTGCCTTGTGAGTTGGAGGGGATTGGGAAAGGGTGAGGTCAAAAGTGGCAAGGAGAGGTAAGAGAGAGTTAGAAAGAAATGAATAAAGGCGGGGGGGGGGGGTCAATGTAAATTGTCCGGTGGCAATTTTATTAATTGTTCAGCAATCTTATGCCTTGGGGGTAGAAGCTGTTGAGGAGCCTTTTTGTCCTAGACCTGGTGCTCCGGTACCACTTGCCGTGCGGTAGCAGTCTATATCTTGGGTGACTGGAGTCTCTGACAATTTTATGGACTTTCCTTTGACACCGCCTATTGAATAGGTCCTGGATGGCAGGGAGCTTGGCCCCAGTGATGTACTGGGCCGTTCGCACTACCCTCCATAGTGCCTTACGGTCAGATGCCAAGCAGTTTCCATACCAGGCGGTGATGCAACCAGTCAGGATGCTCTCGATAGTGCAGCTGTAGAACCTTTTGAGGATCTGGGGACCCATGCCAAATCTTTTCAGTCTCATGAAGGGGAAAACATTTTGTTGTGCCCTCTTCACGACTGTCTTGGTATGATTGGACCATGAAAGTTCATTGTTGATGTGGACACCAAGGAACTTGAAACTCTCGACCCGCTCCACTATAGCCCCGTCAATGTTAATGGGGGCCTGTTCAGCCCGCTTTTTCCTGTAGTCCACGATCAGCTCCTTTGTCTTGCTCACATTGAGGGAGAGGTTGTTGTCCTGGCACCACTCTGGCAGTACACTGACCTCCTCCCTATTAGCCATCTCATCGTTGACGGTGATCAGGCCTACCACGGTTGTGTCGTCAGCAAACTTAATGATGGTGTTGGAGTCGTTTTTGGCCACTCAGTCGTGGGTGAACAGGGAATACAGGAGAGGACTAAGTATACACCTCTGAGGGGCCCCAGTGTTAAGAATCAGCGTGGCAGACTTGTTGTTGCCTACTCTTACCACCTGGGTGCGGCCCGTCAGGAAGTCCAGGATCTAGTGCAGAGGGAAAGCCCTTAGCTTAGTGATGAGCTTCGTGGGCCCTATGGTGTTGAACGCTGAGCTGTAGTCAATGAACAGCATTCTCACATAGGTGTTCCTTTTGTCCAGGTGAGCAAGGGCAGTGTGGAGCGTGATTGAGATTGCGTCATCTGTGGATCTGCTGGGGGCGGTGTGCGAGTTGGAGTGGGTCTAGGGTGTTCGGGAGGATGCTATTGATGTGAGCCATGACCAGCCTTTCAAAGCACTTCATGGCTATCGTCGTGAGTGGCACGGGGCGGTAATCATTTAGGCAAGTTACCTTCACTTCCTGGGACACAGGGACTATGTTGTTCTGCTTAAAACATGTAGCTATTACAGACTTGGTCAGGGAGAGGTTGAAAATGTCAGTGAAGACACTTGACAGTTGGTCAGCGCATGCTTTGAGTACACATCCTGGTAATCCATCTGGCCCAGCGGCTTTGTGAATGTTGACCTTTTAAAGGTTTTGTTCACATTGGCTACTGAGAGCGTTATCACACAGTCATCCAGAATAGCTGGTGCTCTCGTGCATGCTTCAGTGTTGTATGCCTTGAACAAGAATAAAAGGCATTTAGCTCATCTGGTAGGCTCGCGTCACTCCGCAGCTCGCGTCTGGGTTTCTCTTTGTAACCCGTAATAGTTTTCAAGCCCTGCCACATCCAACGAGCGTCAGAGCTAGTGTAGTAGGATTCAATCTTAATCCTGTATTGACGCTTTGCTTGTTTGATGGTTTGTCTGAGGACATAGCAGGCTTTCTTATAAGTGTCCGGATTAGTCTCTCGCTCCTTGAAAGAGGCAGCTCTAGCCTTTAGCTCAATGTTGCCTGTAATCCATGGCTTCTGGTTGGGATATGTACGTACAGTCACTGTGGGGATGACGTCGTCGATGCACTTATTGATGAAGCCGATGACTGAGGTGGTGTACTCCTCAATGCCATTGGATGAAACCGGGAACATATTCCAGTCTGTGCTAGCAAAACAGTCCTGTAGTGTAGCATCCGCGTCATCTGATCACTGGTACTTCCTACTTTAGTTTTTGCTTGTAAGCAGGAATCAGAAGGATAGAATGATGGTCAGATTTGCCAAATGGATGGCGGGGGAGAGCTCTGTATGCATCTTTGTGTGTGGAGTAAAGATGGTCTAGGATTTTTTTCTCTGGTTGCACATGTGACATGCTGGTAAAAATTTGGTAAAACTGATTTAAGTTTGCCTGCATTAAAGTCCCCAGCCACTAGGAGCGCCGCTTCTGGGGGAGCATTGTCTTCTTTGCTTATGACCTTGTAGAGTTGGTTGAGAGAGGTCTTAGTGCCAGCTTCGTTCTGTGGTGGTAAATAGATGGCTACGAATAATATAGATGATTACTCTCTTGGTAGATAGTGTGGTCTACAGCTTATCATAAGGTACTGTACCTCAGGCAAGTAATACCTTGAGACTTCTTTAATATTAGTCATCACACACCAGCTGTTATTGACAAATAGACACATACCCCCACGCCTCGTCTTACCATGACTTAAATGTAAATGTCTCTGTTCTGCCGGTGCATGGAAAATCCCGCTAGCTCTATATTGTCTGTGTTGTCATTCAGCCACGGTCTCGGTGAAACATAAGATGTTACAGTTTTTGATGTCCCATTGGTAGGATAAACTTAATCGTAGGTCATCAATTTTATTTTCCAATGATTGCACGTTAGCAAGCAGAACAGATGGCAGTGGGAGTTTACCTACAGATTTTCAGAAAGCTTCCCGATCTCCAGTCCCTTTTCCTGTGTCTTTTCTTCACACAGAGCCTGTTCCAGTGAAAACAGGACATCCTTCTCGTCTGACTCATTAAAGGGAAAAGTTTATTCCAGTCTGCAGTGAGTAATCACAGTTCTGATGTCCAGAAGTTATTTTCGGTCGTAAGAGACGGTAGCAGTAACATTTTTTTTTAAATCTGCCATGTTCTTTGGCGCCATCCAGACATAAAGTCTGTAAATAACTAGGTAAGATACTCAAGTGAGAGAGTGGTGTGGAGCCTTCCTCTCTTTCTTTCCTCAAACATCTCCGCAGAACAACTCGGCAGAGCCGTCTTAGTTCCGTCAACCTTCTTAGTATGCGACAAAACAGCCACTGACACGACTGCCGCTTGTAGCTGCCGCTGAGAAACCAGGGGACACAGAAGAACTAACACTAATTTCTAATTGCTTAGCAGAGGTAGAGAGCATACCTCCCTGTACTAATTACTGATTGGCTAGGAGAGGTGAAACCACTCCCCCTCCAATACAGCCACTGATTACCAAAACAAGTCACAAATTGCCCTGCCCCTTGATCCTGGTTGATGGAAACAAAGCTTGAGTCGACATGTCAATCACTCTTTTCTAATACAGAAAAACTTCAGCACTAATATGACAGAGAGAGAGAGGTCATATGATTCTGGGAAACTGAGGGTTGAACAGCAGAAAGGCACTTCTGAGAACACAATACAGACAATATCTAGAGAGAGAGAGAGAGAGAGAGAGAGAGAGAGAGAGAGAGAGAGAGAGAGAGAGAGAGAGAGAGAGAGAGAGAGAGAGAGTGAAACTCAGAGAAAACTCAAGGGCCCATTCATCCTCTCTCAAGGGCCCATCAACAGTCATAACTCTGCTGCTTTCAAACAAAGTGTTGCATCTGGTCTAGTTTGTGAGTTGTACAGAGATAGGTAAGAGTCTTTATAAACTACAATTCTAAAAACTGTACCTTTATTTAATGTCTGAGTTAATAGTGTACAGGGGTATACAGTCTAAATGGCTTTTACACACTTTGTTTTACCTGTGCTTTTCCCCACCTATCACAGAAAAATGCATTGGAAATATAGGGAGCGTTACTTCATTCACCACAAACGTCTCTCATCGTGTGCTAACCCACTGTTTTACCACTAGGTCACTTGTAGAGCGAGAGAGAGGGGTGTGGTCAATGTTCCATGGCGTCCTCCTCCTCATCGTCACTACTGGTCTTCATCCAGGGCAGGGTCTGTTTCCCTTCCTCCCCCTCTGTCTCATCCCCTAGTTCCACCAGAAGCTACTCTATGTGCTCCAGAATGGGTCTGTCATCACAGCGCAACTTCACATACAGCTAGAGAGAGAGACACACACACAGAAATAAACATTTGTTACATACATACACGTTACCAAATGCCTCTTTCCTGGTGTATTGGGCTCAGTGAAATACGCTGGGTAAACTTCTGACCCACTGGGAATGTAATGAAAGAAATAAAAGCTGAAATAAATAATTCTCTCCACTATTATTCTGTCATTTCACATTCTTAAAATAAAGTGGTGATCCTAACTGACCTAAAACAGGGAGTTTTTACTATGATTAAATGTCAGGAATTGTGAAAAACTGAGTTTAAATGTATTTGGCAAAGGTGTATGTAAACTTCCGACTTCAACTGTATACAGTACACATACTGTATTCTTGACATAGCTCATCCTGTATAACTACTGCTGTACATACCTTTTCCTACGTATATATTGTCCATGCTGTCTATACACACCATGTATTTATATTGCGGACTCTGACATTGCTCATTCTGATATTTCCACAGCTTTCTTAATTTTTCTTTTGTTTCTTATTTGTGTTTCAGTATTGTACTGTTGGACACTTACCGCACTTATGGCTCTAAAAACAAGAATTTCGCTCCATTTGCTTTAGCATCTCCTAATCTGCATATGGCGATACTTTCATTTGATATGGAACCACACGCATCATTTGCACTGTTTAGAATGGTGTTTTCCTATAAATTGCATTTAGCAAATGTTTGAAAATGAAATTTTATTGGCTGCTTTACATGAGTTGCATGTTCTGTTAAGATGAATTACCCGGACCCCAAAAGCGTTCTACCTGGAACCAAAAAAGGTTCTCCTATGGGGACAACCCGAATAACCCTTTTTTCAAGAGTGTACTCTTAAACACTCACCTGGCTCAACCCTCTCTTCCTACATTCTGCTTCTATAAAGCCTTAACGGTCCTTGAGAAACATTGAGAGGTGAGTGTTGTACACACACACACACAACACTCACTCTCCTCGCTCTTCAGCTGTCATTCCTCTCCTCTCTCCCTTCTGTTAGCAAACTAAATAGCTAACAAAATGACTACATGGACTATCAGAGTTGAATCTCTTATTTATGCACACTCACAGGGCCCTACACACTTACAGTACACACCCACTCCATAATTTGCTCACAAACATTTATACTGACTACACACACCCTCTCACATACAATCATCATATACGCTGCTGCTACTGTTTATCATATATCCTGATGCCTAGTTACCTTACCCCTATCGATCCAGTATCTCTGCAAATGTAAATATGGTACTGGAACTGGCCCTGTGTAATATACTTGTTATATCTTGTGTGTTTTAATTCTACGTTATTGATTACTGCATTGTTGGGGTTAGCGCGTGCAAGAAAGATATTTCACTCTACTTGTGCATGTGACATTGAAACTTAATCCATCTCTCAATGCTCACTCCTCATGAACTCCACAACCCTACAGAATCTGTTCTGTATTAGTTCTTTTAGCAGGTCACATTCCGATTGGAATCTCTTTCTAAAGTGAGCCTGGGTCATGAAGGGAAGCACACACTCACCTCATTATTATAACATGTATCCCAAACAGTATCAGATTGAGAGGAGAAAAATACAGAAAATAAACAGCATTGAAGTTGTTTTTTTATCTGGTTCATTCCAGGACAATGGAAACAAAGCTTGAGTCGACATGTCAATCACTCTTTTCTAATACAGAACACAATTCAGCACTAATATGACAGAGAGAGAGAGGTCATATGATTCTGGGAAACTCAGGGTTGAACAGCAGAAAGGCACTTCTGAGAACACAATACAGACAATATCTAGAGAGAGAGAGAGAGAGAGAGAGAGAGAGAGAGAGAGAGAGAGAGAGAGAGAGAGAGAGAGAGAGAGAGAGAGAGAGAGAGAGAGAGTGAAACTCAGAGAAAACTCAAGGGCCCATTCATCCTCTCTCAAGGGCCCATCAACAGTCATAACTCTGCTGCTTTCAAACAAAGTGTTGCATCTGGTCTAGTTTGTGAGTTGTACAGAGATAGGTAAGAGGTCTTTATAAACTACAATTCTAAAAACTGTACCTTTATTTAATGTCTGAGTTAATAGTGTACAGGGGTATACAGTCTAAATGGCTTTTACACACTTTGTTTTACCTGTGCTTTTCCCCACCTATCACAGAAAAATGCATTGGAAATATAGGGAGCGTTACTTCATTCACCACAAACGTCTCTCATCGTGTGCTAACCCACTGTTTTACCACTAGGTCACTTGTAGAGCGAGAGAGAGGGGTGTGGTCAATGTTCCATGGCGTCCTCCTCCTCATCGTCACTACTGGTCTTCATCCAGGGCAGGGTCTGTTTCCCTTCCTCCCCCTCTGTCTCATCCCCTAGTTCCACCAGAAGCTACTCTATGTGCTCCAGAATGGGTCTGTCATCACAGCGCAACTTCACATACAGCTAGAGAGAGACACACACACAGAAATAAACATTTGTTACATACATACACGTTACCAAATGCCTCTTTCCTGGTGTATTGGGCTCAGTGAAATACGCTGGGTAAACTTCTGACCCACTGGGAATGTAATGAAAGAAATAAAAGCTGAAATAAATAATTCTCTCCACTATTATTCTGTCATTTCACATTCTTAAAATAAAGTGGTGATCCTAACTGACCTAAAACAGGGAGTTTTTACTATGATTAAATGTCAGGAATTGTGAAAAACTGAGTTTAAATGTATTTGGCAAAGGTGTATGTAAACTTCCGACTTCAACTGTATACAGTACACATACTGTATTCTTGACATAGCTCATCCTGTATAACTACTGCTGTACATACCTTTTCCTACGTATATATTGTCCATGCTGTCTATACACACCATGTATTTATATTGCGGACTCTGACATTGCTCATTCTGATATTTCCACAGCTTTCTTAATTTTTCTTTTGTTTCTTATTTGTGTTTCAGTATTGTACTGTTGGACACTTACCGCACTTATGGCTCTAAAAACAAGAATTTCGCTCCATTTGCTTTAGCATCTCCTAATCTGCATATGGCGATACTTTCATTTGATATGGAACCACACGCATCATTTGCACTGTTTAGAATGGTGTTTTCCTATAAATTGCATTTAGCAAATGTTTGAAAATGAAATTTTATTGGCTGCTTTACATGAGTTGCATGTTCTGTTAAGATGAATTACCCGGACCCCAAAAGCGTTCTACCTGGAACCAAAAAAGGTTCTCCTATGGGGACAACCCGAATAACCCTTTTTTCAAGAGTGTACTCTTAAACACTCACCTGGCTCAACCCTCTCTTCCTACATTCTGCTTCTATAAAGCCTTAACGGTCCTTGAGAAACATTGAGAGGTGAGTGTTGTACACACACACACACAACACTCACTCTCCTCGCTCTTCAGCTGTCATTCCTCTCCTCTCCCTTCTGTTAGCAAACTAAATAGCTAACAAAATGACTACATGGACTATCAGAGTTGAATCTCTTATTTATGCACACTCACAGGGCCCTACACACTTACAGTACACACCCACTCCATAATTTGCTCACAAACATTTATACTGACTACACACACCCTCTCACATACAATCATCATATACGCTGCTGCTACTGTTTATCATATATCCTGATGCCTAGTTACCTTACCCCTATCGATCCAGTATCCCTGCAAATGTAAATATGGTACTGGAACTGGCCCTGTGTAATATACTTGTTATATCTTGTGTGTTTTAATTCTACGTTATTGATTACTGCATTGTTGGGGTTAGCGCGTGCAAGAAAGATATTTCACTCTACTTGTGCATGTGACATTGAAACTTAATCCATCTCTCAATGCTCACTCCTCATGAACTCCACAACCCTACAGAATCTGTTCTGTATTAGTTCTTTTAGCAGGTCACATTCCGATTGGAATCTCTTTCTAAAGTGAGCCTGGGTCATGAAGGGAAGCACACACTCACCTCATTATTATAACATGTATCCCAAACAGTATCAGATTGAGAGGAGAAAAATACAGAAAATAAACAGCATTGAAGTTGTTTTTTTATCTGGTTCATTCCAGGACAATGGAAACAAAGCTTGAGTCGACATGTCAATCACTCTTTTCTAATACAGAACACAATTCAGCACTAATATGACAGAGAGAGAGAGGTCATATGATTCTGGGAAACTCAGGGTTGAACAGCAGAAAGGCACTTCTGAGAACACAATACAGACAATATCTAGAGAGAGATTCAGAGAATACTCAAGGGCCCATCGACTGTCGCACTCACAACTCGGCTGCTTTCCAACAAAGTGTTGCATCTGGTCTAGTTTGTAAGGTGTACAGTGATAGTTAAGAGGTCTTAGTAAACTACATCTCTATAAACTTGACCTTTATTTAAGGTCCGAGTTAATAGTGTACTATAAAAGTAGAGAGTGGTATGCAGTCTAAACGCTGTTTACCCACTTTTTGATTTATTTACGCACCTGTCGCAGAAAAAGACATTGGAAACATGGAGAGCATTACTTTATTCACAGCGAAAGTCTCTCAGCGTTACCAACGTACTGTTTTACCACTACATCACTGGTAGAGAGGGGTGAGGTCAATGTTACATGGTATCCTCTTCCTCATCGTCACTGTAGAGCTCAAAGTCTTCATCCAGTGCAGGGTCTGTCTCCTCCTCCCCCTCTGTCTCACCCCCCAGTTCCACCAGGAGCTGCTCCATGTGCTCCAGTATGGGTCAGTCGTCACAGCGCAACTTCACGTATAGCTGGAGAGAGAGAGAGAGACCGTTTGTTACATACATGCACATTTCCACCACGACTTATTGTTAAAAATGCCTCTTTCCTAGTGTATTGGAAGAACAAGGAAAGCAGATAGGATTGTTCTCTGCTCTCTCTCGCATACACAGTATTGCTGTTGTTATCTCAGTGAAATGTGCTGTGAAGCAGGACCATTACAAAAGCCTATTGTAGAGGGGACCAGTAGATTTCCTGGTGTATAAAACTCTCTGCCTGAGTGGAAGCACTGGACTGATAACAGAACGGAACCCACCACACACACACTGATTCATTCCTTTTGCTCGAAACGACTTCTCCTCTAGTGAAGGAGATAAGCAGGTCTGAGAATCTGGGCTGAACTGCATTATTCTGTCTCATCCAAGCACGCACGCACATGCACACAAAGTACAAACAGCAGCAGGAACAGATCACCTTCACACTTACAGTGTAACCCTGCCAAAATAGTTTGTGTGTGCGTACGTGCATGCGTTTGTGTCACCCCAGGAACAGTCTCCAAGCAGACGCTTGGCCCCTTAGGAGCTCATTTGGAGACAGTTGATGTCCTTCATTTTCAAGCTGATCAATTGAGTAGCATGGCATATCAATAAAATGTACTTATTCAACATAAGCTGTGACGTTTATGGAATGCTCATTTATAAAGAGGAACGCATCTGCCAGGATAGTATCGTTAGTTAAATAAACAGTGTTATACATTAGAGAAGAGTGCTGAGCTCAGCAAAGCCACACAATCAATTAAACACATTTCTCATTTAGAGTAATGCAAGTTTCTCTCCCTTCTTTCACAGGTTGGCTGCTCTGTGTATGTGAGAGTGTGTTTGTGTCTCCCTCTTTCACAGGTTGGCTGCTCTGTGTGGTGTGTATGTGTTTGTGTCTCTCTCTTTCACTGGTCAGCTGGTCTGTGTATGTGCATCACGGGTCAGCAGGTTCTCTGGTCTAATCCAAGAAGCTTTCCCTCAAAGCCTGGAGTCTGAGGCACATCTGGCCACTGCTACACGTACACACACCCAATGACACGTCTTTCTTAAGCCGTTGTGACAGGGGGTGAGGGTGTTGACCTATGAAGAGAGAGGAGGGAAATGAACCCTTTAATTATCTCACCCTCTCGCTCTCCTTCCTCTATCTCTCCCCACGCTCCAGATCCCTCTCGCTCTCCTTCCTCTTTCTCTCCCCACGCTCCGGATCCCTCTCGCTCTCCTTCCTCTTTCTCTCCCCACGCTCCAGATCCCTATCGCTCTCCTTCCTCTTTCTCTCCCCAAGCTCCAGATCCCTATCGCTCTCCTTCCTCTTTCTCTCCCCACGCTCCAGATCCCTCTCGCTCTCCTTCCTCTTTCTCTCCCCACGCTCCGGATCCCTCTCGCTCTCCTTCCTCTTTCTCTCCCCACGCTCCAGATCCCTATCGCTCTCCTTCCTCTTTCTCTCCCCATGCTCCAGATCCCTATCGCTCTCCTTCCTCTTTCTCTCCCCACGCTCCAGATCCCTATCGCTCTCCTTCCTCTTTCTCTCCCCACGCTCCAGATCCCTCTCGCTCTCCTTCCTCTTTCTCTCCCCACGCTCCAGATCCCTCTCGCTCTCCTTCCTCTTTCTCTCCCCACGCTCCAGATCCCTCTCGCTCTCCTTCCTCTTTCTCTCCCCACGCTCCAGATCCCTATCGCTCTCCTTCCTCTTTCTCTCCCCACGCTCCAGATCCCTATCGCTCTCCTTCCTCTTTCTCTCCCCACGCTCCAGATCCCTCTCGCTCTCCTTCCTCTTTCTCTCCCCACGCTCCAGATCCCTCTCGCTCTCCTTCCTCTTTCTCTCCCCACGCTCCAGATCCCTCTCGCTCTCCTTCCTCTTTCTCTCCCCACGCTCCAGATCCCTCTCGCTCTCCTTCCTCTTTCTCTCCCCACACTCCAGATCCCTATCGCTCTCCTTCCTCTTTCTCTCCCCATGCTCCAGATCCCTATCGCTCTCCTTCCTCTTTCTCTCCCCATGCTCCAGATCCCTATCGCTCTCCTTCCTCTTTCTCTCCCCACGCTCCAGATCCCTCTCGCTCTCCTTCCTCTTTCTCTCCCCACGCTCCAGATCCCTCTCGCTCTCCTTCCTCTTTCTCTCCCCACGCTCCAGATCCCTCTCGCTCTCCTTCCTCTTTCTCTCCCCACGCTCCAGATCCCTCTCGCTCTCCTTCCTCTTTCTCTCCCCACGCTCCAGATCCCTCTCGCTCTCCTTCCTCTTTCTCTCCCCACACTCCAGATCCCTCTCGCTCTCCTTCCTCTTTCTCTCCCCACACTCCAGATCCCTCTCGCTCTCCTTCCTCTTTCTCTCCCCATGCTCCAGATCCCTTCCACTATCGTTCCGCTTTCTCTCCCCACGCTCCAGACCCCTCTCGCTCTCCTTCCTCTTTCTCTCCCTAAGGTCCAGATCCCTATCACTTTCCTTGAGGTTCAGGGGGATTAAGTGTACATACAATAAATGGCACACATCTCATAAAAAGAGCAGCAGAAATTGTTTAAGTGAGAGCCGATGTGCCCTTGACGCAAAATGAATGATAGACTTTCTTTCTTTCTTTGGGTGAATCTAATAGAGATCAAGGACTTTCTCCTCGCCTCCCTCTAAATCACAATCCCCCTCTCCTATCTCAGTTCCTCTCAAACTTCCTACAAATCTCTCCTGCTGTGTCTCCACTCCCTCCATCCTTCACCCGCTCTCTTTTCCTCCTGACCCACACTACTTTCTTCATCCCTCTTTCTTCACCTTCTCCATCTTTCTCAACCCGCCTTCTCTCTCTGCTCCACAAGTGACCTTCCTGTCTGTGTGACAGATCACTGCTCAAACTCCAACCTAGAAACACACACCCACACACACACTCTCAGGAGATGAGGAGAGCAGGGTAGGGAATGATGTGAGAGGTGGAGTGTAGGGGAGTAGAGGGCTGAGGGATGGTGTGGTATGGTTAACAGCAGAGGAGGTGAAATCAATAGTAAAAACATCAGAGAGAGGCAGCCTTGTGTGTGTGGAGTAAAAGAGTATGTGTGTGTGTGTGTGTGTGTGTGTGTGTGTGTGTGTGTGTGTGTGTGTGTGTGTGTGTGTGTGTGTGTGTGTGTGTGTGTGTGTGTGTGTGTGTGTGTGTGTGTGTGTGTGTGTGTGTGTGTGTGTGTGTGTGTGTGAATATATAAATGAGTGTGTGTGGGAAGGAGCAAGTGGAGGTCAAGCGTTTTACTCTTTGATGAGCTAGAGGCGATCCCTTAGGGTATGGATGGCTTGGAGGGTGTGTGTGTGATGTAATTTTAATGCTGTGGCTGAAAAGCGTGAGTGAACTCCAGGAGTGAAGTGTTAATAGTGTGTGTGTCAGGGTTTTTGTTAGGAAAATGTGGCGCCGGACATTTAACCGGCAGCATTTTAATTTAACGGACATTTGAGAGATTTACCAGACCTATATGCATTGGGTGCGCAACCTGATTAGGGCGTCAACCCACGGTGCTCAGAATGACAGAACTCACATTTAGATAATGGTTACTCAGAACATGCAAGTCAAGGATGCAACGGTGTGCGTCCTTATCTAATTCCGAAGAGCAATTTGAAGATGTTAGAATAACTGCCACATATACAGTGCCTTGCGAAAGTATTCGGCCCCCTTGAAATTTGTAACCTTTTGCCACATTTCAGGCTTCAAACATAAAGATATAAAACTGTATTTTTTTGTGAAGAAACAACAACAAGTGGGACACAATCATGAAGTGGAACGACATTTATTGGATATTTCAAACTTTTTTAACAAATCAAAAACTGAAAAATTGGGCGTGCAAAATTATTCAGCCCCCTTAAGTTAATACTTTGTAGCGACACCTTTTGCTGTGATTACAGCTGTAAGTCGCTTGGGGTATGTCTCTATCAGTTTTGCACATCGAGAGACTGAAATTTTTTCCCATTCGTCCTTGCAAAACAGCTCGAGCTCAGTGAGGTTGGATGGAGAGCATTTGTGAACAGCAGTTTTCAGTTCTTTCCACAGATTCTCGATTGGATTCAGGTCTGGACTTTGACTTGGCCATTCTAACACCTGGATATGTTTATTTTTGAACCATTCCATTGTAGATTTTGCTTTATGTTTTGGATCATTGTCTTGTTGGAAGACAAATCTCCGTCCCAGTCTCAGGTCTTTTGCAGACTTTTCTTCTAGAATGGTCCTGTATTTGGCTCCATCCATCTTCCCATCTTCCCTGTCCCTGCTGAAGAAAAGCAGGCCCAAACCATGATGCTGCCACCACCATGTTTGACAGTGGGATGGTGTGTTCAGGGTGATGAGCTGTGTTGCTTTTACGCCAAACATAACTTTTTGCATTGTTGCCAAAAAGTTCAATTTTGGTTTCATCTGACCAGAGCACCTTCTTCCACATGTTTGGTGTGTCTCCCAGGTGGCTTGTGGCAAACTTTAAACAGCACTTTGTATGGATATCTTTAAGAAATGGCTTTCTTCTTGCCACTCTTCCATAAAGGCCAGATTTGTGCAATATACGACTGATTGTTGTCCTATGGACAGAGTCTCCCACCTCAGCTGTAGATCTCTGCAGTTCATCCAGAGTGATCATGGGCCTCTTGGCTGCATCTCTGATCAGTCTTCTCCTTGTATGAGCTGAAAGTTTAGAGGGACGGCCAGGTCTTGGTAGATTTGCAGTGGTCTGATACTCCTTCCATTTCAATATTATCGCTTGCACAGTGCTCCTTGGGATGTTTAAAGCTTGGGAAATATTTTTGTATCCAAATCCGGCTTTAAAATTCTTCACAACAGTATCTCGGACCTGCCTGGTGTGTTCCTTGTTCTTCATGATGCTCTCCACACTTTTAACGGACCTCTGAGACTATCACAGTGCAGGTGCATTTATACGGAGACTTGATTACACACAGGTGGATTGTATTTATCATCATTAGTCATTTAGGTCAACATTGGATCATTCAGAAATCCTCACTGAACTTCTGGAGAGAGTTTGCTGCACTGAAAGTAAAGGGGCTGAATAATTTTGCACGCCCAATTTTTCAGCTTTTGATTTGTTAAAAAAGTTTGAAATATCCAATAAATGTCATTCCACTTCATGATTGTGTCCCACTTGTTGTTGATTCTTCACAAAAAAATACAGTTTTATATCTTTACGTTTGAAGCCTGAAATGTGGCAAAAGGTCACAAAGTTCGAGGGGGCCGAATACTTTCGCAAGGCACTGTACCTTTCCTCAGCCAACAAGACGAGTAACAGAAAAATCACTAGCCTATGTCCATCTACTGTCCCCCTTAGTGGAAAAAGTTGACCTATTCTATTAGTCAGCTTGTTGAGAAATAAATAGCCTAATCCAAACAGACTCTGGGACAGTTGTGGGACAATATATCCCAAATTCGTACAACCAGTAGGCCTAGGCTACATCAAAAAAAATATGTATAAGCAATGAGGCTGATGCAACAGATCAGAATGTTGATAAACTATTAATTCTTCACATTATAAGCGCAGCAATGTGCACAAGGCTACTCGCGAATGTATGCTTCATAATGCAATTAGCGGTAGACACTGTTGTAAAACGCACACCGCACATGAGTGGTTTCATGTAACAAGAGATAAAAAATATACATTTGAAATTTAGAAAGAGGGGAGATCTAAAGATGCAACAACTACCGTGGATTGCTAATATGACTATGATTGTGCCTTTGGCTCCTGGTAAATGGAATAAATAATTGCCTCCACGTTTCGACGGTCGGTTTTTACTTTGAAGCGCGGTAAGACATGCCTCATCATATGAGAAGTAAAATGTTCAGGTTCCAAACAATTAAGTATGTTTTTAAAATGCATACTGCTTCCAGCACATTGTAAAGTGATGTGTGACACGCTGAAGCCTGCCTAAAGTTGCCTACATGCACTTGAATGGCGAATAGAAAACTCGCTTCAATTAGGCCTACCAGTTGACAAATAAAAATAGTAGTCCTAGCTCTTTTTAAATTGTGGATTTAGAATAGTTTTAGAATGATTGGGCTTATAAAAGCACCTTTAACTCCAGGAGCAACGAATGACCTGTTTGAGAAGCTGTAGCAGTAGCTCCCGCGCTCTCTAACAGATTTTCCTCTCATAGGTTCTGTGTCTGTATACTGTGAGCATGTGATAAACATAACAACTAACGAAAGTACACGCGCGCCAATTTAATTCCACTAAATTATGCAAATTAACCTATAGACCGTTAAGCATGAGTGGTAAAATGTGTTTAGATCGACTGGTATTTCAAAAAAGCAATATTTTGCCATGGGATTCTTTTTCTTCTCCTGAACAGTTTTATTTAAAAGGCTTAAAAATATATTTTACGCCAAAAGCCGGCTATTGTCAGCTAACAGAAGCCCTGGTGTGTGCACACGTGTGTACGACTCCCCTGGTGAGAGATAAATTGCCAAAGACATGTACTGTTCACACCACTACCTGTGTGTGTGTGTGTGTGTGTGTGTGTGTGTGTGTGTGTGTGTGTGTGTGTGTGTGTGTGTGTGTGTGTGTGTGTGTGTGTGTGTGTGTGTGCGCATGGTGTTCATGCCTGTGTCCTATGACAAACATACAAATTGCATACAGCTATTTGTGGCTTTATAAGGGGCTATGAGTTTACAGCTCCTCTTCTCTCCTCTAAGAGGGGTTGAGGGATGGTTGGAGGGGTGTCAAGGTCAACCATCATCCAACCCCCTTGTAAACTTCCATGAGAGGGAGCCAAAGAGAAACAGGGTCTGTCTCTTTAGAAGTAATGTGGCGAAGCACATTCATCAGAGGGGAAATGAATAATGGAGATATTTCTAACGAACAGAATCAAATGTGCACAGACACATACATGCACAAATGTAATTAAATATGCACACTCACACAAACAGTGCTAACAACATAATTAAGTATGCTAGAAGTGGACTTGTGTCTAAACAAGCCAGTGTGTAGTAGGCCTCATTAACATGTTCAGTGTTTCTGACTAACTTTGAGACTGAACACTTTAATAATTAACACCACGCTCACAAACACTGGTCTGTTACAATGGAAGACTCTCATACACACACTTGTGATGCACGGGTTGAAACTAACCCGCAGTCCCCGTGGTTAAATCCGTGGGGTGGGCAGGTTTATGGTCATGGAATATTGTGTGGATTAAGGGTGGGTGGCAGGCGGGCGGGTTGAATAAAGAGAAAAATCCATAAATGTATAATTATTGTGCAATTCATAGCTATAGGTTACATTGGGGTTTCCCTTTAACTATTTGTATCTGAAGTCAGTGCGTAAGCCTAAGCTTCAGGGCCTAACTGTAAAGGCGTCAAATACACAGCAATTGCCAAATGCTTTTGGGAACACTGGCAGAAACTTTTACGTCGGTCCACTGAGGCAAAAAGGACAATGTCGGAGTATAATTCAATAAGAGAAAAGCTGCAAAATGGAGTTTAAAATAAAGAGAAGGGAGGACCAGAAAAGTAATATATGGGAAAAATGATGTGTGATGGTTGTGAGGAGCTATACAAATGTGACAGTCACAAGACTGTCACATGTCAAGGGACCTGTACTGTTCAGGTGGGTTAAATGGAATAGGAACTGAAATCTGGACATTAACTGTGGGTCTTTAACCTCTCGCATAGTCTTAATATTAACTCCTGCAGAATTAAGCGGTTATTGCAGTAAAATTATACACCAAATGTAAATTGACTTGGAAAGAGCAGTGGATAAATATTATTTATTTATCTTGAGAGAATGAATGCGCGGTTAGGGACCGCCCGTGAAGGTCCTAACTTTATCAGCATCGAAAAAACTGATAGTATTTCAATCACATAAAATATGCATCCAAGCTCAAATTGAATCTTATCAGAAACATGTTTGGTCGTTTTCACAGCTTTGAACTTCCTTAAAACTAGGGATGCAAGGGTACAGTATGTTATCGAACCGTTCGGTACGCCCACTACGGCTCAATACACACACGTGAACCGCTGAATTACGGTATAAATGTCATTTTCTTATCATTTCCTAAACTTGCTTATTGGGCTGCAGACTACACGCACATTGTACATTCAGATCCACCAAACCAGACGCGCAGTTTGTGGCCGTTAGGGGGCTCCTGAGGGCTGACAAACTTTACTCCACAGCAATGTCTCAAAATGTGGCAACCGCAGTGACAGCAACCCCCTCCCCTTAAACAACCAATGGACGATTTGCAATGACAGTAGGAAACCTCCCTAATGGGGCCACATGAAGAGAATGGAAACTAAAAATAATATTCTCTCAGCTCCAACGGCAAGACAGAGAGAAGTAATGCCGTCTTTCAAATCAACTGTGTGGGAACATTTTGGATTCAGCGTTCAATACGATGATGAGGGTAAGAAGACCGTAAAAAAACAAGTACAGTCTGCAAGCATTGCTTTGCCACTGTCGGCTACTCGAGTGGAAACACTTCTAACATGATGTGTCATTTACGTCGCCATCACTCGGCCCTATCCCTAGCTGGTGGAGCTGGAGCAAGGAGCATCCACTCGTTAGCGAAACACAACAATCTCTCGCTGCTGCCTTCCAACAACAATTTGCGACAAATTAAAAAAAACACAAAGAAATAAAGAGTATTCATAGCCAAAGATTTGCAGCCCTATTCGGTGGTTACTGACTCTGGATTTCGTCACCAGATGAAATGTTTTTTACCGCGTTACAATGTCCCCTTCCGCACACATTTCAGCAGCGAAGTAATTCCCAAACTCTATGAAACATCACGGAGAGAAATGGAAAAAGAATTGACACAGACACCCTATCTAGCTCTCGCCACTGATAGTTGGACCTCCAGAGCAACTCAAAGCTACCTCACTGTGACGGTTTACTATGTACTGGAAGCTACCTCACTGTGACGGTTTACTATGTACTGGAAGCTACCCCACTGTGACGGTTTACTATGTACTGGAAGCTACCTCACTGTGACGGTTCACTATGTACTGGAAGCTACCTCACTGTGACGGTTCACTGTGTACTGGAAGCTACCTCACTGTGACGGTTCACTGTGTACTGGAAGCTACCTTACTGTGACGGTTCACTATGTACTGGATTGGGAGATTAAGAGCTACGTGTTGCCAACTCGTCCCCTTTATGAGTCATAAAAGCGCACACTTTTCTTCAAAATCTAGACACCGAAACCATACCCCACAAACTGTGATTACATACCGAACAGTGGGCCCACTGTACTGTTGCATCCCTACTTAAAACTGGTAAAATGTTGGTAATTTGGACATTTTGCACAGAACATCGTTCCCATTTTGGGGGGTTATTTCTGCGCAGAGAAACAGATGAAAGAGAACTTTACCGATGTCAACGAGATTGAACCATTAATTCTATCGATGTATACATGCATCTTTTCTGTTGAGTAAGGGTTTATTTTGTTTTCTAAGTCAACAAGTACATGACAAAAGCTGCATGTATCTAATTAGACAAGTAGAGTAACAAATAGCCTAACAAAATGTCAGAAAGCAGAAACATATGCTCAACTCAAAATAAATCCTGCACCCCCAGTTAAAAAATTGTTCCAGCATCTCTGACTGTACAGGACATTTTATATATTAGCAGTCAGATGCAAGCCTCAGATTTCCACTTTGTCACATAATTTGGCGGTTGCGGATGGCTTATTAGCAATTGCGGAGGGGTTGAACAAACAGCTGACCCGCGCATAACTAACCTTGTGGGGACACACAATTCAGTTCCATTCAAAATCCTATTTCTCTAACCTTAACCCCCAAACTGAACCTTAACCCTAAAAATTAACCCTAGCTCCTAAAAGTAATTCTAACCTTAACCCTAAACCCCTTTTATAATATAATAATAATATAATAATAATATAATAATAATAATATAATATAATATATGCCATTTAGCAGACGCTTTTATCCAAAGCGACTTACAGTCATGTGTGCATACATTCTACGTATGGGTGGTCCCGGGAATTGAACCCACTACCCTGGCGTTACAAGCGCCATGCTCTACCAACTGAGCTACAGTTTACTATTCTTGGACACACACACACACACTTCATAGGGCTCTCCATATAGAGTGTAACAAAATTCTAAATTAAGATAGGGTTAACATTTCAGATTCACTGCCAGCAGTGAAGCTCTGTATCATACATGTGTATTACTGACTGTACAAGCTGACGGTACAATATTGACCAAACAGGCTGACATCAATACATGGCCTCATCAGTGTGTACCTGCTTGACTTTGGACAGGTAAGATCTGGCTGCCTCCTTCAACGCTTCACACTCCTCCCGCTCTTCTCTCTCCTCCCTTGTTCTCTTCTCTCTCCTCCCTTGTTCTCTCCATGTGCAGGTAACACACCCAGCCTGAGAGATACCACACCTGTGAGAGAGAGAGAGAAATTTGTATTTTATTAAGTGAGCTCAGCTGTGACAGGGAAAAACACATTTAACGGTCTAGCCTGCGTGAAATCTGTACCTGGAACTGTGACAAACAGGCTTTACACACGCGCACACACCGGAGGCACTTATTGAAATGCTCACGGCATCCTCATGAGCTGCCACTATGGTAACGAGCTGGGCCTGTGCCGCTTCACTGTGTCTTCGCAAAGTTGTCTCCATGCGTCAATCTGACAGCGCTGTCACACACACACACACACCCCACTTACAGACTAAAGGACAAAACACAGCTACACACATTGCATTCCTTCTCACCTCTCAACTACCTGCTGTATTCTCTCTCCCTCATACCAATACTGTACACACCTACATTAAAACACACCCTACATAGTTTACCCTCTTCCTTCCACCTACAACACACAGCACACTTGTACTTCAGAAACGTGTGTGAGGGTGTGTATCTCATCTGAGGACAAGGATCAGCCACCAACACTTCTTGCACAAGCAGGACATTAACATTCCCCTCATTTACTATTCATTTTACAACAGAAAACATCAGTGACCTCCACCTCTATCAGTAGACCCATTACATGCACGCACGCACGAACTCATGAAGACAAGAGGCTTGAAGGCTGAACATAACTTTATGCCTTTTGAATGATTATACAATTATTAGAAGCATCCTCTTCATGACCTGATCTGCAACTCGTAACTTAAGTTGAGCATAGCGGTTTGAATACACGCACTGACCGGTGTGTGTGTGTGTGTGTGTGTGTGTGTGTGTGTGTGTGTGTGTGTGTGTGTGTGTGTGTGTGTGTGTGTGTGTGTGTGTGTGTGTGTGTGTGTGTGTGTGTGTGTGTGTGTGTGTGTGTGTGTGTGTGTGTCTAGATCTGGGTTGTTACTTCAATCAGAATGTCTTTGCTTCCTCAAAAGAACCTTCATTAGAATAAGTCTCTTTGAAAGTGTTTATGAAATGTGGTCTGTTTTGCTCGTATTTATGGATGTATTAAACTAAGCACACACACACACTTCATGAGCACACACACACCACTCGTCTCAGCAAACGAACGAGCCAGCTAATTAAGAACATCAGAGAATCCACTCAACACCCACACGTTATTCTCTTAATGATAAGTCTACAGTAAGTAGGTGTCAATCAGTCCTCTTGGACGAGACAACAGTCACAGATACCATCTAGTTCTAGAGAGTATTTGTAGTTTTAACAAGGTCCATGTAAAGACGTCTAAGTCAGAATTCTATTGTTGACAAAGTACTACTTTGTACAGCGAGTTACGTGCCACCACCTTGACTAGTGGAAGCTGTTTGGGTCCATTAACAATGCATGAGTTACCGAGGTGGGTGACTTATCAAAAAGAATGGTTAGCACAAATACAGTTTGAGCTGTGGATAGAGGGTTTAGAGTAGGCTGTGTCATCGTCATTTCCAGTTGTGTTATACAGGTTATTCTGATGGTGCGACTGACAAAACATACGCTTTACTGTATATTCATAGGAGTTCAAACTGTGTGTGTGTGTATATATAAAAACAAATATATAATATATATATATATTATGTGTGTGTGCGTGTTTCTGCTTAGAACAGGTGTCTCCTGAATGAGTTCAAAGGTTCAGCAAGTGACTGCTCTCAATCTGTCAGCTGAGGTGTGTAGGAGGAAGGGTGAGAAAGAATGAGCACACTGCAGTGAGATCGACACACACACACACACACACACACACACACACACACACACACACACACACACACACACACACACACACACACACACACACACACACACACACACACACACACACACACACACACACACACACACACCCTGCAAAGAATACCAATATGGCTCTGGAGCAGAGAGAACTGAACAGAGGCTGCAGGTGTGTGTCCAGCTCACTTCACACACAGAAAATAAAACTACCCCAGAATCTTTTCAGTGTCTATTTTCAAATGATAAAGGTAAAAACATGAACAACTTCATAGTTAAGAACACTATAACAGTGGAAGAAAATGTAACTTAAGAACACTAAAGTGGAAGAAAATGTAACTTAAGAACACTATAACAGTGGAAGAAAATGTAACTTAAGAACACTACAACAGTGGAAGAAAATGTAACTTAAGAACACTATAACAGTGGAAGAAAATGTAACTTCAGAACACTGTAACAGTGGAAGAAAATGTAACTTCAGAACACTGTAACAGTGGAAGAAAATGTAACTTCAGAACACTATAACAGTGGAAGAAAATGTAACTTCAGAACACTACAACAGTGGAAGAAAATGTAACTTAAGAACACTACAACAGTGGAAGAAAATGTAACTTAAGAACACTACAACAGTGGAAGAAAATGTAACTTAAGAACACTATAACAGTGGAAGAAAATGTAACTTAAAAACACTATAACAGTGGAAGAAAATGTAACTTAAGAACACTATAACAGTGGAAGAAAATGTAACTTAAGAACACTATAACAGTGGAAGAAAATGTAACTTAAGAACACTACAACAGTGGAAGAAAATGTAACTTAAGAACACTACAACAGTGGAAGAAAATGTAACTTAAGAACACTACAACAGTGGAAGAAAATGTAACTTCAGAACACTATAACAGTGGAAGAAAATGTAACTTAAAAACACTATAACAGTGGAAGAAAATGTAACTTAAGAACACTATAACAGTGGAAGAAAATGTAACTTAAGAACACTATAACAGTGGAAGAAAATGTAACTTAAGAACACTATAACAGTGGAAGAAAATGTAACTTAAGAACACTATAACAGTGGATGAAAATGTAACTTAAGAACACTATAACAGTGGAATAAAATGTAACTTCAGAACACTATAACAGTGGTAGAAAATGTAACTTAATAACACTATAACAGTGGAAGAAAATGTAACTTCAGAACACTATAACAGTGGAAGAAAATGTAACTTCAGAACACTATAACAGTGGAAGAAAATGTAACTTAAGAACACTATAACAGTGGAAGAAAATGTAACTTAAGAACACTATAACAGTGGAAGACAATGTAACATATTCTACAAGAACCAATATCACTCCCTAAAAACAACCCTATGGAACAATCCTTGGATAGCTTTTCAGAATTCACAGATAAAATGGTCCACATTGAAAACTAAAAGGCATAGAAACTGTAAATGACGGTAATAGGAAATAAATGTATTTCCATGACAGAATTAAAAAGCAATTTTGAACTGACCAATGTAGATATTTTCAAATGCATGTAACTTAAAAGTTCATATGACAGGTTAAGTATACAAAACCTTGCAGAGACCATAATCAACGGACAATCTCTTAGAAAAAAGAACAAAAAGAAACTATTGGAACCAAGACTTAAATAACTGATATTGGCACAAGATGGAGGGAATGTTGGAACATAACTAACAGAATAACAGTGCACGAAAATGTACGCTTAACCCAGTATAAACTAAAGAGACAAAATGTATAAATTCTACACCACAACGACAGAGTCACGTCTTAAGTGTAAAACTAATAATGACGCAATAATCCATGCCTTCTGGGAATGGTGAACTCCAAAAGTTATGGGGAGAGTTAGAAAGTTGGCTGTCAGAAGGATTCATGTAAATAAACTTTTTAATCAGTCTGTCTGCATACTGTATTTCAAGACTTGGCATATGAGGGTGCAGTGAGATACCCAATTGGTTGGACAATACTTTTCTCATCAATCATCTTGAAAAAACTTACACATAAAACTGGAAATCAATCAATCCCTCGTTAACACAATGGAAAAGGTCAAATGCTTTATTGTCTAAATGTTTAAAGTATGTAGGCGACGGAGAGAAACAAAATGGTGCAGTAGAGGCCAGAGAAAGTGATGCGGGTGCTGGAGACGGGGGTGTGAGCAGGTGGGCCTGGGCAGGGTTGATGTTGATGTTTGTGTGTGCCTGTATGCTATCATTTGTGTGTGGATGTTTTGTATTGTGTAAAAAATATATATATATAAAAACACACACACACAAAAAAAAAACGGACATCATGACTCACCTGCACCACCTCGTCATCTTCCTCTAGTAGACCCTCCAACACATCTACTGCTGTCAGAGAGCAATCATTAAAAAAACACACAAACCATAATTTCTGTTGTTCATTATACATCAAGCACATCCTGCTCCTAGCCTGAGTGGCTATGTGTGTGAAGGCAGAGCGAGCGAGGTGTTTCCTGTCACACACATCTCGCTCTTTCTGCTGCCCTAATCAATGGATGTGATCAGCGAGTCTGATTAGACTCTCAGAACCCAGTGATCCGTCGACACGGTCGTCAATAGCAACAGGACAGCTTACACAGTCATCAATACACAACGAAGCTAATCTCGTGATTACTATCAATAATCAGTCAATATCGCTCCTTTCCAATACTCCTCGACCTCAACAACCAATACAGAACTGGTCATGGTCAATAGTTCTAGTCTTGATCACCAGTCCACGCCCTCCTGTCCTGATGATTCCAGACTAGTTCACCTTACCCCTCCCCAGTGTTTATGATCTCACGCATCTCTTCAAAGAGTTCACCTGTCCCGTTTTCGTCTTCCCTCTTACACTTTTTATCATCACTTGTGTATGCGAGAGACAAAGGGTGTGTGTGTTCATTAACTGTGGCGCTGATTACCTGCTAAGTGGTATTACGTTTGATTAATTAACACATTCTGATTAGCGGGAAATCAACATGTCATTCCTGATGATCTACAGAGTACATGTTTTGTATTAGAGCGGAGGTTGATCAAACTATTTAGCCGATGTAGTTAAACACTCAACTATCTGTGTTAGTTCCAGACCTCCAAGGAGCCAACCACTGAGTAACAACAGCTTACTAGAAAACAGACATCAACTCACAACAGACAGACATTCCCCTGACAACAACCCATGACGACGACAACAACTCAACTCTAAGACTGGTTGTCATGACACTACCTCTTGTAAGGACAAAATATTATTCCTGTGTGAATTGCTGAGGACTTTTACCTGTTTATATGGTCTTTATATACATGTACCTCTGCATTATTCACTTGAAATACACCGATTGTCATTCACAGTTGCTTTGGTGTTCCTGCATCTCTGTCTCTGAAACAGTGTGTGTGTGTGTGTGTGTGTGTGTGTGTGTGTGTGTGTGTGTGTGTGTGTGTGTGTGTGTGTGTGTGTGTGTGTGTGTGTGTGTGTGTGTGTGTGTGTGTGTGTGTGTGTGTGTGTGTGTGTGTGAGAGAGACAGCTCTCCTGACTATTGTAGTCATTTGTCTTGTCCCTATCCATGCTCTGCACTCTTGTAAAATGGTTCTGTTCAGCAACATTGCCTGCAGATTACTCAACAGCAACAACAAATATACACACGAAACGTGTCGTCCCCTTTGCTTCAGGACCAGTTAGAAACCGCCCTCCTGGGATTAGCTCATTTATAACTCTCTCTCTCTATGTGTCTATGTGTAGCCGTGAGCATGCTTGTGTGTGTTTGTAGTGTCTTTATTAGTGTTTGTTGAGTCAGACTCCCGTACCTTTGTAACCTCCTGTCATATGAGTGAAAAACAAAGTGATTAATTTGACACTTGGAATTTACCTAAAGGTCCAATGTAGCATTTAAAAAAAGAAAAATTAAAGCTTCAATATCAAATAATTTCTGGGTAATAATTAAGTACCTTACTGTGATTATTTTTAACCATTTTAATTGAAAACAAACTGAAATAGCTTCTTAGAAAATAGCACATTTTCAAGCAAGAACTTAGCTAGGGCTGGTCTGAGTGGGGAGGGGGAAACTGAAAACTAGCTGTTATTGGCAGCGAGGTTTGGAACTCTTATTGGTCTATTAACTAATCTAGTTTTGTCACGCAACACAATGCCACAGAGCTTGCAATTGTCATGCTGACTGCAGGAATGCCCACCAGAGCTATTTCCAGATAATTTAATGTTAGTTTCTCTACCATAAGCCACCTCCAATGTCATTTTGGATGTTTTGGCCTGGCTCTACAGTGGGTGTACATGGCTCCCAAGTGGGTGGGCCTATACCCTCCCAGACCCACCCATGGCTGCACCCCTGCACAGTCATGTAAAATCCATAGATGAATGACTGATTTCCTAATTTGAACTGTAACTCAGCAAAATATTTTAAATGATTGAATGTTGCGTTTATATTTTTGTTCAGTATATATACAAACTACATGACCAAAAGTATGTGGACACCTGCTCGTCAAACATCTCATTCCAAAATCATGGGCATTAATATGGAGTTGGTCCCCCCTTTCTTCTGGGAAGGCTTAGCACTAGATGTTGGAACATTGCTACAGAGACTTGCTTCCATTCAACCACAAGAGCATTACTGAGGTTGGGCACTGTTGGTGATTAAGCCTGGATCACAGTCTGAGTTCCAATTCATGTCAATGGTGTTAGATGGGGTTGAGGTCAGGGCTCTGTGCAGGCCAGTCAAGTTCTTCCACACCTATCTCGACAAACCATTTCTGTATGGACCTTGCTTTCTGCACAGGGGCATTGTCATGCTGAAGAGAAATTTGGAAGCACAGAATCGTCTAGAATGTCATTGTATGCTGTAGAATTAACATTTCCCTTCAATGGAACCAAGGGGCCTAGAGCTGAACTTGTTGGAAAGGTGGCATCCTATGACGGTGCCACGTTGAAAGTCACTGAGCTCTTCGGTAAGGCGATTGATTGTACTGCCAATGTATGTCGATGGAAATTGCATGCCTGTGTGCTCGATTTTATACACCTGTCAGCAACGTGTGTAGCTGATATAGCCAAATCCACTAATTGGAAGGTCTCCACATACTTTTGTATATATAGTGTATTTTTGGAATGTTCGTTCAAATCACCACTGAGTTTTTATTTCAGCTGTTCAGAAATATCATATTGGTTTACGGTTCAGAAGAGGGTGAGTAAAGCATAGAGTAAAAAGAAAAACTTGAATGTGTAAAATAACACGTGCAGAACATAGTTATGAGAAAGAAGTTTACAGAGGGGTAGAACAGGGGTGAGAAATCCGTATTCATAGCCAATTATATTTGACCCTGGTTGTAACCACAGTCTTTTTTTCCCTTGTTCCCTCTCTGCTGTACTTGGGTCAAATGCTTCTTGTCCGCTTTTTAACAACGGATTCCCTATTCGATTCTGATGTGTGTGTTGTTGTTGAATGAAAACTGCAATGTTAATGACTTGCCTCTGGGTTTTTACCACTGCTGTGTAGAAACTTTTAACAATAGAAGACTAAAATAGTCTGTTATTCTAGCTCTGAGTTATCTTGTCAGGCATCTCCTGTTCTCCAGTTATCTGCTGCTTCCATATTGTTGTTATCGTGGTGAATGTTTCCAAGCTCACAGCCATCTTCATCCTCATCTCCTCCTCCTCAATTGTGTCTGATTCCTCAATAGATGCACTGAGTCTGTAGTGTGTGTGTGTGTGCGGCTTGCTGACACATGCAGGAGGATGAAGACAAACAATGTGTCAGACACAAACACCTCTCCACCCCTCTCCCTCCAGATCATTTCTAAAGCCCTCTATCCTCTTATCTCCGTTCCTCCCTCCATTTACCTCGCTCTCTGGGTAAAGACCGCTCCTCTATTATTGAAGATGATCTCTGGCAAAGATAAAGAATACAGAGCACTGGCCTTGTCAAAGAGGAAACTCATCCTACACACATATATTCCTATCTCGTACTCTTCTGCCTCTATGAGGAGTTTGGCCGTGGTGATGCGGGATTCATATGGTGGGAAGTCACTCTGGAAAGGGAACACCAATTAGACACACACACTCACTCACAGAATCTCTCTCACACAGACACACACAACGTCACACACAGACAGAGCGATAAGTTGGCCCTCTGACTTGGCTTTTATGCTCCGGGTTGTCTGACTCACCTGTGTGTGTATGTGTGTGTGTGTGGGGGGGTTAGTCTCTCACCTGTGTGTGTATGTGTGGGGGGGGGTTAGTCTCTCACCTGTGTGTGTTCCTCCTCTATGTCCTCTCTGCTGGGTGGAGCGTCACTCTGTTTCAGGGTAGGTAGCCACGCATCCACACTCCTCATCAGGTACTCCCTCCCCTCCTACACACACAGAAAATCAGACATCTGCTCCCCTGAACTGTCAAATAAAACTCCATCAGGTTAGACCCACAGTGCCATCTGGTGGCTGGAGGAGATATCAAAAGTAACCTTGAGAAAATCTGCAGTATTCCAAAACTCGTCCCCTCTTTGAAATATTAAGAGTCATTTAGGAGTAAATACCTAGCTAGCTGTTATTGTTGCTCCCTAAAGATTAAGGTTTGCCGAAGAATTGGAGGCCTGTCTCATTGCAGTGCTAGGACTAGCAGATTATCATAAAATTATATGGCAATTGCAAATGCTCTGATTGTTCAGTTATAGACCATTTTTCTCTCTCCCCTTATCACTTTCTTTTGCTCTCTCTCCCCCCACCTTTCCTCCTCCTCTCTTTGTCAGATGTGATCCCTGTGCCCAAATGTATCTGCTTCATAACTAATTCTGCATTAATATCTGTCATAAACTGATTCATGTGTGTGTGTCTAGCTCAGCAGATTAATGGCATATGATTCCATTTTCTCACATTAATTAATCTGATTTGATTAATCTGATAATCTGATCGCTGCTTTAATAAGATGATAACTTAGCGTGAGACATACCACCCTCTGATTTATAGCCATACAGTGTGTGTGTGTGTGTGTGTGTGTGTGTGTGTGTGTGTGTGTGTGTGTGTGTGGACCTGGTTCTTCTCTGTACTGAACAGGTAGCTGGCCATCAGCTGTAGAGCCTCTGGGTTGTCAGGGTGATAGGTCAACACTCTCTCTATGGCCTCTCGACACTGATCTCCTGCCCTATCTTCCATACTACACAAACACAAACACACACACACAAATCTGTAAATTCAATACACAACAGGCCTTTCAGGTAACAAAAATGTATATATGACTTTTGTGTTACCAGAGGTCAGTGAAGTAGATCTCTGCCACAGAACAGTAGGCCACACACACATCTCTGGCTGTCAGGATCTCTGACCCCGAGTCCTGGAGTGGGAAGGCTGCTGCCTCAGCTCCTGCTCCTGCCTGCGGTGACGGTTGGGGTAGAAGTTTTCAGCATCTCTGGCTGCCAGTTTGTAACCGTTAGTTTATGATAGTCAGTTTGTGACAGTCAGTAGACGTGTTCAGACTGAAGCAACAGCTCCTCCTTGTGTTCTGTGTTAGACATGCATTCAACAAGATCCATAATACGTGTGTGTGTGTGCTCACTGTGGCTTGTGCATGTTTCTCCAGCATACACCGTAGTATCTGTATTCCTTTGAGGTAGTATTGCACAGCCTCCTGGCCTGTGTGTATCTGCCCTAGAGACATGTATTTACTATGACCTTCATCAGGACTCAACTGCACCGCATGCCGAAACACTTAGAGCTGGAGTTAATAGTAATAATAATAATATATGCCATTTAGCAGACGCTTTTATCCAAAGCGACTTACAGTCATGTGTGCATACATTCTACGTATGGGTGGTCCCGGGGATCGAACCCACTACCCTGGCGTTACAAGCGCCATGCTCTACCAAGGAACACACCCACACGCATGTGCATTTGCACAACACACACAGAGATGCAATCAAACCATACACACACACAGAAGGATATTTCCTTAGCCCTCTCTGTGTTTCCCAGTTCATAGTGGATGTGTCCTAGCAGATCAAGGGTAAGGAGGTTGTAAGGTTCGCTGTCAGAACCTCCCCGCCATCTCAAACTCCAAACTGTCCATACCCTCCTCAGTCTTAAACACAACACAGGACAGTGTGACGTGTGTGGCAAACTCTAAACTTCCCACACACTCCTGACTCCATCTGAAACAGGAGAAAGAGAGAGTAGGTCTGGAGTGTGTGTGTGTGTGTTTGATTTATTTTACCTTTATTTAACCAGGCAAGTCAGTTAAGAACATATTCTTATTTTCAATGACGGCCTGGGAACTGCCTTGTCAGCTCGGGGGTTTGAACTCGCAACCTTCCGGTTACTAGTCCAACACTCTAACCACTAGGCTACGCTGCTGCCCCAGTGTGTGTGTGTTCTACCTTCCCCAATAGTTGTTATACAGTATATATACAGCAGTTTTTTTCTTGGCTTTCCCCTGCATCTTCAGCTTCATTCAATCTTGAGGTGACAGACCTGCCAGTCCAGAGCCTGTTGCAACACAGTCCCTATTGTCAACAATAGCCTACACAAGTCTGCCTACAGTTACTGTAGCTAGCAAGCAAGTTAGATTGCTAGGTTGTTCTTTCCAGAGCGGACAAGCGAGCTACAGTGCCTTCAGAAAGTATTTAAACCCCTCGACATTATCCACATATTGTTGTGTTACAGCCGGAATAGAAAATGGATTAAATTGCATTTTTTTGTCATTGGCCTACACACAATACCCCCATAATGTTAAAATGGAATGATGTTTTTGAAAATATAAAATGAAAAGCTGAAAAGTCTTGAGTCAATAAGGATTCAACCCCTTTGTTATGACAGGCCTAAAGTTCAGGAGTAAAAATGTCCTTAACAAGTCAAATAAAAAGTTGCATGGACTCACTCTGTAACCAATAATAGTGTTTAACATGATTTTTGAATGACTACTTCATCCCTGTGACAAACACATACAATTATCTGTAAGGTCATTTAGTAGAGCAGTGAAAATCAAACACAGATTCAACCACAAAGACTAGGGAGGTTTTCCAATGCCTCGCAAAGAAGGGCACATATTGGTAGAAGGGTAAAACAAAAAGCAGACATTGAATATCCCTTTGAGCATGGTGAAGTTATTAAATACACTTTGGATGGTGTAACGATACAGGCGTCCTTCCTAACTCAGTTGCTCTAGAGGAAGGAAACCGCCCAGGGATTTCACATTGAGGCCAATCGAGGCTTTAAAACGGTTTTACTAGGTTTAATAGTGGTGGCTGCATCATGTTATGGGTATGCTTGTAGTTAAGGACTGGGGAGTTTTTCAGGATAAAAAAATAAACAAAGGAGCTAAGCACAGACAAAGTCCTAGAGGAAAACCTGGTTCAGAATGCTATCCACCAGACACCCGGAGATGAATTCACCTTTCAGCAGGACAATAACCCAATACATAAGGACTTATCTACACTGGGGTTGCTTACCAAGAAGACAGTGGCCAAGTTACAGTTTTGACATAAATCTACTTGAAAATCTATGGCAAGACCTGCAAATGGCTGTCTAGCAAAGATGAATAACCATTTTGGCAGAACATTAATATTTTTCTAAAGAATAATGGGCACATGTTGCACAATCCAGGTGTGGAAAGCGCTTAGAGACTTACCCAGAAAGACTCACAGCTGTAATCACTGACAAATGTTTTCACTTTGTCAATATGGGGTAACTCTGGGTAGTAAGTTGGTGGTCTGTTGACATCCCTCTAGTGGTGTGGGGGCTGTGCTTTGGCAAAGTCGGTGGGGTTATATCCTGCCTGGTTGGCCTTGTCTGGTGATATCGTCGGAAGGAGCCACAGTGTCCCCTGACCCCCCTTGGTCTCAGCTTCCATTATCTATGCTGCAATAGTCTGTGCGCCGGGGGCTAGGGTCAGTCTGTTATATCTGGTGTCATTCTCCCGTCTTATCTGGTGTCCTGTGTTAATTTAAGTATGCTCCCTCGAATTCTCTCTCTCAAGTGCTCCCTCGAATTCTCTCTCTCGAATTCTCTCTCTCAAGAATTCTCTCTCGAATTCTCTCTCAGGACTACCTGGCCTGATGACTCCTGGCTGTCCCCAGTCCACATGGTCGTGCTGCTGCTCCAGTTTCAACTGTTCTGCCTCTGGCTATGGAACCCTGATCTGTTCACCGGACGTGCGACGGTACCTTGTACCAGACCTGCTGTTTTCGACTCTCTCTACCACACCTGCTGTCTCAACCCCTGAATGTCAGCTACGAAAAGCCAACTGACATTTATTCCATTAGTCTACAACCACTGTAATTATTATTCACTGGCCAAGTACTCTAATCTCCACCCGGCACAGCCAGAAGAGGACTGGCCACCCCTCAGAGCCTGGTTCCTCTCGGGGTTCTTCCTAGGTTCCTGTCTTTCTAGGGAGTTCATTTATTCCATTAGTCTACAACCACTGTAATTATTATTCACTGGCCAAGTACTCTAATCTCCACCTGGCACAGCCAGAAGAGGACTGGCTACCCCTCAGAGCCTGGTTCCTCTCTCTGGGTTCTTCCTAGGTTCCTGTCTTTCTAGGGAGTTATTCCAAGCCACCGTGCTTCTACATCTGAAATTGTTTGCTGTTTGGGGTTTTAGTATAAACACTTAAGAGACATCTGCTGATGTAAACTGGGCTTTAAGACAACAAAATATGAAATACGTCAACCGGTATGAATACTTTCTGAAGGCACTGTAGCTATCACACAAGGACAACAACACAAGTTGTCCTTTATAGCAATCTAGCTAACGCGTTAGCCACGTCTCATACCCCCGTTAGAGCACGGATCGTTCCTCTTGGCTTTGCTCTTCTTTTTGCCATTGGGTTTGCCTCCCATTACAACAAGAACGATTTGTAATCAACTTCTATCATTTATGTTAGAATCACTGTAAAAATATGGGGATAAATGAGTCCACCCATAGGATATAAGTGTACATACTCAGTACTGTTAACCCAGCGGCTACGGAGCATGATAGTGGACAAACAGTTCCAGTCCCAATGAATGACAGTAAGAAGTCACTGTTTGAGAACACCAAAGGCAATCGATTTGATGTTGCGTTTTCTTGTGTATTATTTGTTATATACAACCTTAATTAGTTGAGTCTTTGATCAAAATATTTGATGTTATGTCTCCTTGTGCCTCATTTATTATATAAAACCTGAATTAGTTGTCTTCGATCAACTGCCATTGATAAAGTATTGAACCAAACGTCACTGAGATAATGTACAGAAAATAGGCGGGAAAGATATGACGTAAGATAATTGACAGTCTGAACTCACCAATGGGCTGCCAAGCCTGAGCCCATACCTCAAGAACATTCTGGATTTGGACCAATCCACAGCTACGAGCGTTTTCGTCACTCAATACACTATTCCAAACAGCTGTTGTAAATAGACGAATGACATACTGCTAGCTAGTCTTTGATACCGGCAACAAGCATATATTTTTTCAAGATTTTACTACTTTCGTTATCCATTACAGGTGTTTGCCTCCTAGCAATTGACTAAACGAAAGTTACCGGCAGGCAGACCTGAATTTAAACGGCCACCGCCTCAGCGCTCCTTGGAACATCAAAACGTGATGCATTTAACGTTAGCTAGCTAACGTAACAAATTGGTACTAACGAGTTAACGTTAGCAGGCTACTAGTAGCAAGGTAACGTTACGACTTGGACCGAGGGGAATTGAGCAGTTAGCTAACAGTCTAGCTCCCTAACTTATTGTTATCAATCTGGACAGCTGACCAGACCGCTAACTAGTTTACACCCGCTGCTTTGCTGGAGAAGTCGGCCCACGCAAAGATAGTTGGGCAGTCGCGTCCACTTAACATTAGCTAGGTAGCTAACTAACGTTGATGCGCCTATCTCCCGCCTGCCCGCTGGTCAGACCGGGGAGATTGCCTTGTCACGGAGTTTCGTTGTGGCCGATGCCACCGGCCCGGTTTGCCGAGGGAAGAAAAGCACCAGTTCCTGGAAAGTCGAAGGGTAAACCACAACGCTAGCTAAGGTTAGCTATCCTACTCCAACCCGAACGGGACCGTGGCTGTGTATGTAGTGACAGCTCTGTATATGATTGTAGTTAGCTAGCCAGCTAACCCTTTGCCAGGGCTGTTGGAGGAGCGATGGGGGAGTTAAATAAAGAAGTTGTGGATCTAGTTTGGAAAAGACCAGGCAGCAACGGGGTGTCTGCTTCACTCTTCCGGAGATGGACCCAAGGTAAGCTACCTCTCACCTCTGTTTCGCTCCATTCTGCCGCAATTCTCCTCTAACCTGAACACCATCCTAGACATTGTCAGTGTTGAAGCAGGTAGTGGTGGGGCAAAATAAGTGGCTCTGATGTGATTCCTGTGTTTCAGGGTTGGTCTTCAGTGAGACAGAACACACAGCACTGGAGCAGTTTGAAGGAGGACCCTGCGCTGTCATTGCTCCTATACAGGTATGGACGAGTCCCCAGAAAAGGCAGCGCATAACCTTACACACAAACATGAGTTAGGTGGCCCAGCCTATGAGCAGGTAGAGGGTGTTGGTGTCTGTTACCAGAATGATGATATCAGGACAGGCACACATCTTCTTAGATAGCACTTTCCGGAAGTCACCTGACAGGCACTCTGCTGAGTTGCCTTCTCTACTACTGTTTATTATAGTACTATATGGTGCTTTCAGAGAGTGTCTTTGTAAACATCTGTTCTTAGAGTGGATAGGGTTGATGAGGATGGCAGGTTGCGTTTTTGATCCTACTATAGAGATGGGTTACAGCTTGTAGAATATTTCTTGATTGTGTGTTTCCTGCAGGCCTTCCTTCTGAAGAACATCTTGTTTAACAGAGAGAGTTCTAACTGGAGACATATCACAGGTAAGCTTGACCTCTATCCCTAACCCAGTGTTTCCCGAACTCAGTCCTCGGGACCCCAAGGGGTGCACATGTTGTTTTTGGCCTAATACTACACAGCTGATTCAAATGATTAAATCTTGATGATTATTTGAATCGGCTGTGTAGTGTTCGGGAAGAAAAGAAAAGCACCCCTTGGGGTACCGAGGACTGAGTTTGGGAAACCTAGCCCTGACCATGTTTTACTGGAAAAAGTTGTAACTGGAGGTAACCCTAACTTCTGACCCCTAACTGACCCTGTTAAACAGAGGGCGCTACAAATGGAGACTCATCATAACTGGGTTTATATATAAACTCAGCAAAAAAAATAAACGTCCTCACTGTCAACTGTGTTTATTTTCAGCAAACTTAACATGTGTAAATATTTGTATGAACATAAGATCCAACAACTGAGACATAAACTGAACAAGTTCCACAGACATGTGACTAACAGAAATGGAATAATGTGTTTCTGAACAAAGGGAAGGTCAAAATCAAAAACTGTCTGTATCTGGTGTGGCCACCAGCTGCATTAAGTACTGCAGTGCATCTCCTCTTCATGGACTGCACCAGATTTGCCAGTGAGATGTTACCCCACTCTTCCATCAATGCACCTGCAAGTTCCCAGACATTTCTGGGGGGAATGGCCCTAGCCCTCACCCTCCGATCCAACAGGTCCCAGATGTGCTCAATGGGATTGAGATCCAGGCTCTTCGCTGGCCATGGCAGAACACTGACATTCTTGTCTTGCAGGAAATCACTCACAGAACAAGCAGTATGGCTGGTGGCATTGTCATGCTGGGGGGTCATGTCAGGATGAGCCTGCAGGAAGGGTACCACATGAGGGAGGAGGATGTCTTCCCACCAACATTGAGATTGCCTGAAATGACAACAAGCTCAGTCTGATGATGCTGTAACACACCGCCCCAGACCATGACGGACCTTCCACCTCCAAATCAATCCCGCTCCAGAGTACAGGCCTCGGTGTAACGCTCATTCCTTCGACGATGAACGCAAATCTGACCATCACCCCTGGTGAGACAAAACTGCAACTTGTCAGTGAAGAGCACTTTTTGCCAGTCCTGTCTTGTCCAGTGATGGTGGGTTTGTGCCCATAGGCAATGTTGTTGCCGGTGAGGACCTGCCTTACAACAGGCCTACAAGTCCTCAGTCCAGCCTTTCTCAGCCTATTGCGGAGAGTCTGAGCACTGAAGGAGGGATTAACTCTGGCAGTTGTTGCCAGTACCTGTACCTGTCCTGCAGGTGTGATGTTTGGATGTACTGATCCTGTGCAGGTGTTGTTACACGTGGACTGCCACTGCGAGGATGATCATCTGTCCCTCCTGTCTTAGGCGTCTCACAGTACGGACATTTCAATTTATTGCCCTGGCCACATCTGCAGTCCTCATGCCTCCTTGCACCATGCCTGAGGCATGTTCACGCAGATGAGCAGGAACCCTGGGCATCTTTCTTCTGGTGATTTTCAGAGTCTGTAGAAAGGCCTCTTTAGTATCCTAAGTTTTCATAACTGTTACCTTAATTGCCTACCGTCTGTAAGTTGTTAGTGTCTTAACGACCGTTCCACAGGTGCATGTTCAGTAATTGTTTATGGTTCATTGAACCAGCATGGGAAACGGTCTTTAAATTCTTTACAATGAAGATCTGTGAAGTTATATGGATTTTTATGAATTATCTTTGAAAGACAGGGTCCTGAAAAAGAAAAAAAAGAAACGTCCCTGAGTTTATATATTTATAAGGAATCCTAGCCTATATCTTCAGACAGCACCTTGGCAATGAATTATTTTGATTGTATGTGTTCCTTGTAGAGGAGGAGCAGAAAGCTGCCCTGTGTTCTACTCTGGCTGAGATCCTGGAACAGGCCTGCTCTACTTCCTCCACTACCTCCTTCTGCCTGGTGACCTGGGCCAAAGGACAGTGCCCCCACACTACCACTCATACACCCCTCACAGGGGGTCCAGAGACCAGCCAGACCCCGCAAGACCAGCAACCCAGTGAGTCCCACTACTCATCAATCCACTAATACCCATGTAATATGAATAACTGCATTGCTGTACTGAGTGGTATTAATCATCGCGTATGATAGTGAGTAGACCAAATAGTGAGTAGTATTGCAGTCACTGTTAATCTAGAATAATTACGTGTTGTGTTCTGTCAACGTTACCTCAGTTGTTTCACTAGAACGTGTGTGTGTTTGCATCTCTGTGTGTCTATTGTGTGTAGCTGCTTTGGCTGATGAGGATCTTGGCTTTGAGCGGTTTCACAGCATCCTCCAGTAAGTAACTCTACTGACTGTTGACTCGTCTCTCTATTGGCCATGACTTCCATGGAGATGAAAGGACCACTGCATTGCAGAAAAAAAGTGTGTATCTCCTTCTGTCTGGGATTGGCTAAGCCGTGTGTGACTGGAGTTTCTCGATAATGATTTACAACCTGCTGACTCGGCACACACATTCCTCACTGATTCCTTAAGGAGACACACACACAATCTTTGATTTTCTGCCAGAGGAGCATCAGATTGCCATCTGCCCCATTGCGTAATAATACGACACTGTCAGCATGAACTACTGCACTGTCAGCATGAACTACTGCACAGTCATAGCAGTGTGACAGTTAATGACTGCTATACAATAACCTTTCAGTAACTGTTCAGTAGTTGTATGGTCCTTCTGTAGCTCAGTTGGTAGAGCATGGCGCTTGTAACGCCAGGGTAGTGGGTTCGATCCCCGGGACCACCCATACGTAGAATGTATGCACACATGACTCTTAAGTCGCTTTGGATAAAAGCGTCTGCTAAATGGCATATATTATATATATTATTATATTATTATTATTATATATTATATATTATTATACCTACATTAACCTGAATCCCCCCCCTAAATGAGTGCAATGTCATTAGTGGTGCTCTTGCTGGCTTCTAGCCACTGACCTTTGACCTCTAATCTCTACAGGAAGCGTATTGTGAAGTCATTATCAGAGCTTAGAGAGGAGGTGGTGTCTCTCTACGAAACCTGGAAAGGGCGCTGTGGAGTCCTGTTCTTCCTCTACTCTGTCATCCTCACCAAGGTAAGGCTCTGCGTGTGTTTGTATGTATGCGTATTACTCTGCACTCTGTGCATGCATGTAACCACTTTTCTCTTTCTGTTTCTACAGGGGATAGTTAACATCAGGAATGAGATTGAAGATACTACAGAGCCTCTCGTAGATCCAGTCTATGGCCACGGCAGGTACGACCCCTGATCCCTCACTTTATTGAATCTTTATCAGCTACCTTTCTTTTGATGACTTCAGCTAAGTGATGTTCCAAAAAGCTTAAGCCATTACTTTTCTTTCTCTCTGCAGTCAGAGTCTGGTTAACCTGTTAGTGGCGGGCCATGCTGTCTCTAATGTGTGGGATGGAGACAGGGAGTGCTCTGGCATGAGTAAGTACTCCACACGCTGACACATTTAAAAAAAACTTTTTTTGTAATTTAGCTGACGATCTAATCAGAGCGATTTACAGTATTGAATGCATACATTTGTCTGCTTTATTTTCATACGTGTCCCCTGTGGGAATCGAACTCCCAACCCTGGAATTGCAAGCGCCATGCTCTACCAAATGGGGGACACACAGCGGAATACATTATCTTAGTGCAAAGTGTTGTGCAATAAGCCTCGTTTTCTGACAGCGTGATTTAATTTGAAACTTTTCTTCAATGAGCGTTAGCCGACTATTGCTCAGTTTACTAACAGTGTTTCGAAGACGTCCAGTTTCCTGGTGACTGTGATCCCACAGCTGAACACTAGATGGTAGTGATCAGTCACACTTTCACTTGGTCAACATACACACAAAGAGACTTTACATTTACCAAAGAAGCTGTTTCATTTAAGAGTTTTTTGTTGTTGGTCTAAGCTAGGCCTCTTTCCCTCCCTCAGAGCTCCATGGTATCCACAACCAGACATCCGTGGGCTTCCTCACTCTCATGGAGTCACTACGCTACTGCAAGGTACAAAAACACACACAGACAACATTCCTTCAAGCTTGTTATGTCCAAACCATAGTGGTGAGTTTGTTCTTGTTCACTAGTCACGAATAATTGCAGGGAGAGAGATTCAAACATTCTGTGAGAGAATCAGCACCACAAATAAACACATTGTCATACACACCCTCTCTCACACATACTGCCCCTTCTTGTCTGTGACTGACTACAGTAGATTAGGAACTACAGTAGATTAGTAGAACAGCTGAGGATGTCTGGGTAGATGAGTTAGACCTGGGTACATTGGTATGTCCATGCTATAAACCTCATTGAACAACCATTGTATTAGCAACAATATGACAGTCTTCTCTATTACTGTACATATTCTATTACGACATCAGATTGTATTCCCTGATCATTCCTTCTGTTAATTGAAATGGCATCAGAAAGCCTTTATTCTGTAAAACTAACTTCGTCTGGGATCAGACAGTTAAGTCAGCCTGGAATATGAATCAGAACTGCTTTGCTCTAGTTTTGCTATGTATGTGTGTTTCAGGTGGGTGCGTTCCTGAAGTCTCCTAAGTTCCCTATATGGATCCTTGGCAGTGAGACTCATCTCTCAGTGTTCTTCGCCAAGGTAAGAATCACACAAAAACACACTCAACCTGGGCCCTGTGTGTCTGTGTATAATATAAGCCAGTCTCTCTTCCAGCAGCAGGTCAGAAAAAGCAGAAACAGGAATGTGTGCTGTAACAAATTTAATACTGCACAGTTTACATCAGAGCGAGAGGGAGACAGGAAGAGTGAGAGGAGGTATTAGAAAAGATAGGACGGCAGTAGTATGGTCTTATATGGCTAGTTGCTGCTGTTTTTTTGGCGTTGTCTTGAAACCTTGTGGTCAGCTGCAACTGGGAAAATCAGCATGTAAAGTATCTGTCATGCCAAGCAGCACAAAACACACACACACACATCAGTGTTTTGGGTTTGTGTAACACAGCTGATGTGGGGGGTTGAGAAATGACAGCATGTTCACAAAATTTATTAATTGTTACAAATGGGCTCTTAAAGGTAGACTCCTTAATGGCGAAACTTCCCCGTCTGTTTGTAATATTCCAACAAAAACACTGTCCCCCCCAGTCATCAGTGTAAGTGCGATAGCAGTGCACAATATGCAGTGGTGATTTTAGCATGAAAATCTTGGTGGGGCAGAAACAAGTGGGATGCATGCCATCAAACCCACTAAACTAAACAAATGCATTAATTGCACAAACTGTGCCCACAAACTGTTAGGGCCCACATAAAGCTGTCCCAATAGCAGGACCAACATTTTACCACTGATACAACTGTCTTTCAGTGGAGCCTTGTCTGGCAGTGAAACGGTTCATTCAACTTAATTTACAAGACATATAAACTATGGCATAAGGGGACGACAAGCGGATAAGAGGCCATCTCTAATTTCGCTTAACACATTAATGAGCGAGCTCGGACGGACATAGTTAATATAACTATTTATTTAGCACTTTTGAAATCTGCAGCGACAGAATTCAGAACATGGGCCATTCTTACAGTGTTCTCCCTGTACACCAAGAACCGTATGTTAAATAAATGTGTCATATAAGCACACAATAAAAGCTCTTAGAATATTCGATGAATACATTTCTCAAAAACAGGTTATAGGCTACATGTGAACCACGAAGTCAGAACAGTAGGTGATCTAAGATGGGTAAATAGACCAAATGATTAGGGTGAGGCACATCGGCTACTAATGTCTTACACACGACATACACTTAGTATTACTTTCTTAGCTACAGTATACATCTTTCCCTGGCATATTACATTTATGCAGCAACATACAATACATGTTTGGACTCACCTTTTTGTCTTGAACAATGGAAGTCAAGTTTTTATACACTGCTCAAAAAAATAAAGGGAACACTAAAATAACACATCCTAGATCTGAATGAATGAAATATTCTTATTAAATACTTTTTTTCTTTACATAGTTGAATGTGCTGACAACAAAATCACACACAAATTATCAATGGAAATCAAATGTATCAACCCATGGAGGTCTGGATTTGGAGTCACACTCAAAATTAAAGTGGAAAACCACACTACAGGCTGATCCAACTTCGATGTAATGTCCTTAAAACAAGTCAAAATGAGGCTCAGTAGTGCGTGTGGCCTCCATGTGCCTGTATGACCTCACTACAACACCTGGGCATGCTCCTGATGAGGTGGCGGATGGTCTCCTGAGAGATCTCCTCCCAGACCTGGACTAAAGCATCCGCCAACTCCTGAACAGTCTTGTGCAACGTGGCGTTGGTGGATGGAGCGAAACATGATGTGCTCAATTGGATTCAGGCCTGGGGAACGGGCGGTCCAGTCTATAGCATCAATGCCTTCCTCTTGCAGGAACTGCTGACACACTCCAGCCACATGAGGTCTTGCATTAGGAGGAACCCAGGGCCAACCACACCAGCATATGTTCTCACAAGGGGTCTGAGGATCTCATCTCGGTACCTAATGGCAGTCGGGCTACTTTTGGCGAGCACATGGAGGTCTGTGCGGCCCCCCAAAGAAATGCCACCCCACACCATGACTGACCCACCGCCAAACCGGTCATGCTGGAGGATGTTGCAGGCAGCAGAACGTTCTCTACGGCGTCTCCAGACTCTGCCACATGCTCAGTGTGAACCTGCTTTCATCTGTGAAGAGCACAGGGCGCCAGTGGTGAATTTGCCAATCTTGGTGTTCTCAGGCAAATGCCAAACGTCTTGCACGGTGTTGGGCTGCAAGCACAACCCCCACCTGTGGATGTCAGGCCCTCATAACACCCTCATGGAGTCTGTTTCTGACCGTTTGAGCAGACATGCACATTTGTGGCCTGCTGGAGGTCATTTTGCAGGGCTCTGGCAGTGCTCCTCCTGCTCCTCCTTGCACAAAGGCGAAGGTAGCGGTCCTGCTGCTGGGTTGTTGCCCTCCTACGGCCTCCTCCACGTCTCCTGATATACTGGCCTGTCTCCTGGTAGCGCCTCCATGCTCTGGACACTACGTTGACAGACACAGCAAACCTTGCCACATCTCGCATTGATGTCCCATCCTGGATGAGCTGCACTATCTGAGCCACTTGTGTGGGTTTTAGACTCAGTCTCATGCTACCACTAGAGTGAAAGCACCGCCAGCATTCAAAAGTGACCAAAACATCAGTCAGGAAGCATAGGACCTGATATTGGTCAGTGGTCACCACCTGCAGAACCACTCCTTTATTGGGGGAGTCTTGTTAATGGCCTATAATTTCCACCTGTTGTCTATTCCATTTGCACAACAGCATGTGAAATGTATTGTCAATCAGTGTTGCTTCCTAAGTGGACAGTTTGATTTCACAGAAGTGTGATTGACTTGGAGTTACATTGTGTTGTTTAAGTGTTCCCTTTATTTTTTTGAGCAGTGTAGTTCCGCGTTAACAGTTGTTTTGAGCATGGCACAAATCATGCTTCATTGACAGGATGGCCAATGTTGAATGTTTATCATTTTAAATTTGGAAAATAGCCTCTTAATCCCAAATTTGGGACCACACAGCCATTCCACTGAATAGCAGGCTAGTGCTTTCTTTGCAATGCTGGCAGTTAGGCACTGTCATTTATTCCTTCCAAACCACTTGCTGAATTTGCGATTTCCAACTTGTGTAATGTTTATAGCCGATGAGTACCGATTCGTTTTTTTTAATCTAGAATTTCTCTTCATAATTTTTCTTCATATGACAAGGATTTGCCAGTAGCTTGTCGACTTGATTCATGAAGATAACTGCTAGCTAAGATTGATCATGCCAACATCATACTTTCACAATCAGAACTGCTGTAGATATAACCTGATTTGACTTCATTTTATCTGTGGCCAATGACCTTGAGCCTTTTTCGATTGGCACTTCTAATGTACTGTAACTCTATGGCAGCCCCCAAGGGGCTAGAATGTTCTAGCTCTACCCTTAGACTTGGCAGTGCGTAATGTCCCCATGAGTGACAGAACACTGAGCCAGTCACGGTGCAACGCTCTGTATTTTCTGCTGGCTTGCACCACCACCACAGAAAGCACTGAATTAGGCTGAAACGCCTGCATTTTCGAGCTTCCTTACTCAAGAAAACAAAAAAGAGACCATGTTTTTGTGCAGCTTTATTAACTCAATTTTATATATATTTTACAATATTGTTGGCAAACTGATATGTGACACGTATTAATGCCAAAATAACATGGAAAACGGGCAAGTTTTGCTCTGAATGACAGGTCGCAACCAACAATATGCTCTTTTTTTAACATGCTGCGTGGCAACAAAAACAATAGGTTAAATCAAATGTCACACGGTGCTGAGCATTTGATTTGACTGCTGGTGGGCAAGGAGAGCCCAAGCTCCGCTTAAACCATTGACAACTACTTGCCATTTTCAAGGGGTTGTTTAATGAATGTTAACTATTTGGTTTTAATATCATCACCTCCTTGAAGAGCATTGTCGGAACTACACAGTTCAGATTACTCCACATTTAGCTCTGATAGTTTTACTGCATGCTTTCAGTAAACATCAATTGATCATGTACTTCAGGGTAGCCTATCCATTTGGCATGTAGCTGGCTAGCTAAGCAAACATGTCATTTAGCTTGCTTCATCAGACATTTAGGCTTTTGGAAAGAGCTTGACACTGACCATCCTTGTCCTGGTAAAGTCGGCAGTCACACTACTGTAATCACCAATATAATGGATGGCAAGCAAATATAACAATATTTGGATATAGCCATCTAGTTTATCCCCTGAAAGTTAGCTTGTTAACTAGCCATATACAGTGAGCTCTGGGGCTATTGGGACAGTGACACTTTTTATCCCAGCACTTTGGATTTTAAATGATACGACTGACTTTAAGTGCAGACTGTCCTCTTACATTTGAGAGTATTTTCAGGTGAACTGTTCAGAAATTATAGCACTTTCTGTACGTGGTCCCCCCCACCCCACCATTTTAGGGGACCAAAAGTATTGGCACATTCACTTACAGTACCAGTCAAAAGTTGGGGGTTTTCTTTATTTTTACTATTTTCTGCATTGTAGATAATAGTGAAGACATCACAACTATGAAATAACACATGGAATCATGTAGTAACCAAAAGTGTTAAACAAATCCAAATATAGTTGAGCTTCTTCAAAGTAGTCACCCTTTGCCTTGACAGCTTTGCACACTGTGTTCTCTCAACTGGCTTCACCTGGAATGCTTTTCCCACAGTCTTGAAGGAGTTCCCACACATACTTGTTTTGCTGCTTTTCCTTCACTCTGCAGTCCAACTCATCCCAAACTAACTCAATTGGGTTCAGGCTGGGTGATTGTGGGGGCCAGGTCATCTGATGCAGCTCCTCATCGCTCTCCATCTTGGTCAAATAGCCCTTACACAGCCTGGAGTTGTGTTGGGTCATTTTCCTGTTGAAAAACAAATGATGGTCCCACTAAGCGCATACCAGATGGGATGGCATATCGCTTTATTTCTAAATAAATCACGAGCAAAACACCATCACTCCAACATGCTTCACGGTGGGAACCACACATGTAAAGATCATCCCGTTCACCTACTTTGTGTCTCACAAAGACAAGGCAGTTGGAACCAAAAATCGCAAATTTGGACTCATCAGACCAGAGGACAGATTTCCACCGGTCTAATATCTATTGCTTGTGTTTCTTGGCCCAGCAAGTCTCTTCTTATTGGTGTCCTTTAGTAGTGGTTTCTTTGCAGCGACGCTACCGTGAAGGCATGATTCACTCAGTCTCCTCTGAACAGTTGATTGAGTCTGTTACTTGTTTGTTACTTGAACTCTGAAGTGTTTATTTGGGCTTGGAATTTGAGACTGGTAATTAACTTAGCCTCTGCAGCAGAGGTTACTCTGGGTCTTCCTTTCCAGTGGTGGTCCTCATGAGCCAGTTTCTTCATCGGTGCTTGATGGTTTTTGAGACTGACCTTCATGTCTTAAAGTAATGATAGACTGTCGTTTATTTTGCGTAATTGAGCTGTTCTTGCCATAATATGGACTTGGTATTTTACCAAATAGGGCTACCAACCGTACCTTGTCACAACACAACTGATTGGCTCAAATGCATTAAGAAGGAAAGAAATTCCACAAATTAACTTTTAATGAGGCACACCTGTTTATTTACATTTACATTTAAGTCATTTAGCAGACGCTCTTATCCAGAGCGACTTACAACTAGGCAAGTCAGTTGTGAACAAATTCTTATTTACAATGACGGCCTACCTCTGCCAAACCCTAACCCGGATGACATTGGGCCAATTGTGGTTGGGATACAGCCTGGAATCAAACCAGGGTCTGTAGTGATGCCTCTAGCACGGAGAAGCAGTTCCTTAGACCGCTGCGCCACTCGTCAGGAGCTCCCCGAGTGTTCATCAAGGCAAAGGGTGGCTACTTTAAAAAATCTCATATAAAATATCTTTTGAGCACTTTTTTGGTTACTACATGATTCCATATGTTATTTCATAGTTTTGATGTCTTCACTATTATTATACAATGTAAAAAATTAAGAAAAACCATGGAATGAGTAGGTGTTCAAATTTGACTGGTACTGTTTGTGTATTTAAGTAGTCAAAAATGTAGTATTTGGTCCCATATTCCAAGCACGCAATGTTTACATCAACGTTGTGACTCTACACACTTGTTGAATGCTTTTGCTGTTTGTTTTGGTGGTTTCAGATAATATTGTGCCTAAGAGAAATTCATGGTAAATAATGTACGTTTCCAAACATGCTACCATTTTTACGGATAGTTTTTACAGATAGTCCTGAATGAATGGCACAAATATCACCCCCCCAAGACATGCTAACCTCTCCCATTACAATAAGTTATGGGAGGTTTGCATTTTTTTGCGGGGGTGGGTATGATATTTAATTCTCTAACTTTCGAACACTTAAACAAAGTTGAAAAGGGGATGTTAGCTAACTTCACTAAGTAGGTCTACGTTGGTTGGATAAAAAAGTACATTAGGTCTACTTACCACTATGTTTAGCCAACTGTACAAATGTTCTACTGGTAGCTTGCAAAGTAGAAAATATCAGCTAACAGTACATTGGCAAATGCTTCCTTCTGCTGCTTGACAGGCAGGGCCCACAAAGGATGGTGAAATTATCTTCAACTTAAAATACTTGTCAGGTATAATTCACTTTTATTTTATCACTCAAATTAATGGTGGCCAATATTGAGAGATCGAGGCTACCCTCATGTATGACATAATCATGCTTACTGACCATGAAAAGCATGCAGTTTCTTGCTATATAAATGATGAAAGAGCTGAACTAAATGTGAACAATTATTTTGTATGGAAAAATCAGACATTTGGAGTTCTGACTATGCTCTTCAAGAGGTGATCATGTTACAGCCAAATAATTAATATTTTATTCAACAATCCCTTAAACTGCACGTAGTTGTCACTTGTTTAAGTGGAGTTGGGTCTCCTTGCCCTCTAGCAGGCAAAAATGTTCTACACCGTATTGTGATGTTTTATTGATAATGACCTATAACAATTGTGGTGGGGTGGCACTGATTCCATATTCTATCTTGAAGTAAATTTACTTTAACAATTTGGAACACTATTTTAGTAAGAAATTCTTCCAGGAATAAACTGAAATCCTTCTGCATACATACAGTGGGGCAAAAAAGTATTTAGTCAGCCACCAATCGTGCAAGTTCTCCCACTTAAAAAGATGAGAGGCCTGTAATTTTCATCATAGCTACACTTCAACTATGACAGACAAAATGAGGTGGAAAAAATCCAGAAAATTACATTGTAGGATTTTTAAATAATTTATTTACAAATTATGGTGGAAAATAAGTATTTGGTCAACAACAAAAGTTTGCTCAATACTTTGTTATATACCCTTTGTTGGCAATGACAGAGGTCAAATGTTTTCCGTAAGTCTTCACAAGGTTTTCATACACTGTTGCTGATAGTTTGGCCCATTCCTCTATGCAGATCTCCTCTAGAGCAGTGATGTTTTGGGGCTGTTGCTGGGCAACGTGGACTTTCAACTCCCTCCAAAGATTTTCTATGGGGTTGAGATCTGGAGACTGGCTAGGCCACAATGCTTCTTACGAAGCCACTCCTTCATTGTCCGGGCGATGTGTTTGGGATCATTGTCATGCTGAAAGACCCAGCCACGTTTCATCTTCAATGCCCTTGCTGATGGAAGGAGGTTTTCACTCAATCTCACGATACATGGCCCCATTCATTCCTTTACACGGATCAGTCGTCCTGGTCCCTTTGCAGAAAAACAGCCCCAAAGCATGATGTTTCCACCCCCATGCTTCACAGTAGGTATGGTGTTCTTTGGATGCAACTCTGCATTCTTTGTCCTCCAAACAAGACGAGTTGAGTTTTTACCAAAAAGTAATATTTTGGTTTCATCTGACCATATGACATTCTCCCAATCTTCTTCTGGATCATCCAAATGCTCTCTAGCAAACTTCAGATGGGCCTGGACATGTACTGGCTTAAGCAGGGGGACACGTCTGGCACTGCAGGATTTGAGTCCCTTACGGCTTTGTGAGTTACTGATGGTAGGCTTTGTTACTTTCGTCCCAGCTCTCTGCAGGTCATTCACTAGGTCCCCCCGTGTTGTTCTGGGATTTTTGCTCACTGTTCTTGTGATCATTTTGAGCCCACGAGGTGAGATCTTGCATGGAGCCCCAGCTGGAGGGAAATTATCATTGGTCTTATATGTCTTCCATTTCCTAATAATTGCTCCCACAGATGATTTCTTCAAACCAAGTTGCTTACCTATTGCAGATTCAGTCTTCCCAGCCTGGTGCAGGTCGACAATTTTGTTTCTGGTGTCCTTTGGCAGCTCTTTGGTCTTGGCCATAGTGGAGTTTGGAGTGTGACTGTTTGAGGTTGTGGACAGGTGTCTTTTATACTGATAACAAGTTCAAACAGGTGCCATTAATACAGGTAAAGAGTGGAGGACAGAGGAGCCTCTTAAAGAACAAGTTACAGGTCTGTGAGAGCCAGAAATCTTGCTTGTTTGTAGGTGACCAAATACGTATTATTAATATTTTCCACCATAATTTGCAAATAAATTCATTAAAAATCCTACAATGTGATTTTCTGCATTTTTTTTCTTCTCATTTTGTCTGTCATAGTTGAAGTGTACCTATGATGAAAATTACAGGCCTCATCTTTTTAAGTGGGAGAACTTGCACAATTGGTGGCTGACTAAATACTTTTTTGCCACACTATACATACATACAGACATGCATGCATATACATGCATGCACTGGATTCTGTTGGCTGTGGATCGTGTGTGTAACTGTATACTGCTATACCTGTGTATCAAAGCCAGCAATCAGCTTAAGTAGTTGTAGATGGGTGTCTCCTTACCCCTCTCGTCGAGCCCGCTCTTCAGCTTCCCATTCCTCCTTTCTCTACCCCTCCCTTTTTGTCCCTCTGTACTGTCCTGACACATACTTTCATCTGCCTCTCAATCTATCCATCCCTGACCATTTTCTTCCTCTGTCACGCTAACAGGAACTCCTAGTCTACAGTGTATGTGGTGTTGGTTTAGTGTTTCACTTTGTTAGGTGGAGAGCCTCTTGAAGCAGAAGACTCAATTACACTCAGACCTTTGTCCTGGCTAAGAGGGGCTGAGAGGTGTGTGTGCCAGAGAAAGACAGGTGATTAATGGTCTGTCAGGGACAACAAGCTATCTGGGGTTTCTCTCTGTGTGTGTGTCTGAACAACAGAACAAGACTAGAGAACAGGGCTATACAGGGCAGCTATAGAGACTGAGACCAGTCACAGACAAGGGGCCAGGCCCTATCACACACAGCCTTTGTCCCTGCTAGAATAGAACAGGTCAGATGCGTCAGAATATTAATGACGGTTACTGTACACTTCTTTCACTCAGATCTAGCTTTGTGTGTATGTGAGAGAGAGCACTCACAGGTAAGGTACCATAATTATTTTATTTTTCTTAGATGCTCTGAAAGGGAGACCTGCCTCAGACCTAATGACCCAGTCCGCTCTCTCACTCACTGAGACGTTTAGGAAGATGTGTGCTTGTGTCTGTATTATACATCAGACACATGCTCTTTGGGGAAAGACAGTGTGTGTGTTTCTGTCAGTAAGAGGCCAGTCTCTTGAGAGAAACTGAGGGCCAGAAGAGCTGCTCATCTCCCGTTAAATCACTGACCCATAACGGTGCGTAAACACACACACACACAAACACACACACACACACACACACAGCTCCCGAGAGGGGCTTGAGGATAGAGGCCTGTGAATGGCATCACTCTCAAATGGAAAGGAAGAGAGAAAGGAGGAAACACTACAGAGAGCGAAGACAAAGGACATGGTCCCCTAGGGCAGCCAGAAGCCCTTTTAAAGTAAATCTTTCCTTCCGCACTCCCTTCCATCCTTTCCGGATCAAAATATGTCATTATGACTGATGTGACATGACAGGACAGGGTTAATGACAGGGCTGTAATGGAGCAGGTTGAACTTCAAGATTCTAGGTGTCCACATCACCAACGAACTAACATGGTCCAAGCACACCAAGACAGTCGTGAAGAGGGCAAGACAAAGCCTATTCCCCCTCAAGAGACTGAAAAGATTTGGCATGGGTCCTCAGATCCTCAAAACGTTCTACAGCTGCACCATCGAGAGCATCCTGACTGGTTGCATCACCGTCTGGTATGGCAACTACAGAGGGTAGTGCGTACAGCCCAGTACATCACTGAGGCAAAGCTTCCAGTTATCCAGGACCTCTATACCAGGCAGTGTCAGGAAGGCCCCAAAAAATTGCCAGACTTCAGCCACCCTAGCCAGACTGTCCTCTCTGCTACCGCACGGCAAGCAGTACCGGAGCACCAAGTCTAGGTCCAAAAGGCTCCTTAACAGCTTCTACCCTCAAGCCATAAGACTCCTGGACTATTTGCATTATCCCCCCTCAACCCCTTTTTTAAATTGCTTCTACTCTGTTTATTATCCATGCATAGTCACTTTACCTCTACCTACATATTACCTCAATAACCTGGACTAACCTGTGCCTCTGCACATCGACTCTGTACCGGTACCCCCTGTATATAGCCTCGCTACTGTTCTTTTTTTGTTTCTCCTTAATTATTTTTCAATTCTGATTTTTTTTAAATTACAAATAAAATAAAATAAATCATTTTTATTTGAGTAAATACTTTTTTATTAACTGCATTGTTGGTTAAGGGCTTGTAAGTAAGCATTTCACTGTTGTATTCAGCATGTGACAAATACAATTTGACTGATTAACTGTACAGTAGAATTAGAACGCAGTGGCTGTACAGTAACATGCTATACATGACAGAGCTAAGAGTCTCCGCTTAACATTGGGCAACTTTTACAAAAAGACAGGAAAATGGTCCAATTCACACACTCGAGAACATCCCTGGTCATCCCTACCGTCTCTGATCAGGCATCCGGGTAGGGTTGAGCTTGTTCCATATCACGAAGGCATTGTATGAGGGCACATCAATGATGTTATGGAAGATGACCAGGGGCCAGCGGGGGGTCATCCTCCTGTAAGTACTATCACCTTGTCCAGGTTGTCCATGCCTCCTTTGTGGTTGTAGTCCAAGATGATGGCTGGCTTCCTGTCCTCATGATTGCTGATCTAAGCCATTTTGTGCAGTGTGCTCAGGAAGACCACATTCTTGTTCCTCTTTGGGAGGTAGGAAATTAGAGTGGTGGTGAAGGCAAACCTTTGAGAAGGCCTCTCTCCCTCTTGTTGCGAGGAGTGCAGGGGGGTGCTCAGACGTGTTCTTTCTAACTGTGCCAACCATGGTGATCTTCCTCTTCAGGAGCTGCTGGCTAAGTTGAATCAGTAACGCACTTAATCTCAATTTATCATTGTGTGCATCTTTGTGGTTTGTAAATTCTTATAACAGCCGTGTCAGAAATGACCGTAATATAATATTTTTACCCTGGTGGTGTACAGCTTTCATGGAAATATGAACAAAGGCGATGTTTCACTTTTTCTAATGTTGACGTCACTCTAGGAAAAGGGGGAAAAAACATAATTTAGGGGGTTCTCTGCTGTTTTTGATTTTTGACCCTTAAGACAACACACGGGATAAGTATCTTTTGGCAATTACAATTACTATTGACCGTTAAGTATATTTAAAACCAAATACTTTCAGGCTTTTACTCATTAAGTATTTTACTGGGTGACTCACTTTTACTTGAGTCATATTCTATTGTGGCATCTTTACTTTTACTCAAGTATGACAATTGGGTACTTTTTCCAACACTGCATAAAACGCATATCATAGTGTCAAGGTTTATTTATGATCACTATGTTTGTATAAGATGACTTGGTGATATACCCTGGGTTGTCCTCAACAGAATGAGCCTGTTTGTTGTGAAGAGAATTTGCTGTGCACCATGCATCAATGCACACATGACTCAATTCTGAGAACCAAAATGATCTGCTTCTCTGAATTGCCTTGTCAAAGCCTAACACAAGATTCTTATAAAATAATTTAGCTTGTCATGTTGGCAATAGAAGTTTTCAAATTATGCTCACCTGACCCAGATCGCGATTTATAATGGACTATCAGTAATTGGTAAAGGTGGGGATGCTGGGCTGTGTTCAAAACAACTACAAGTGTGCTTGCTCTAGTTCTTCAACGGCACAGCTATGAGAGCTTAAAATAAATCAAAAACACAACTCTTCTTTGAGTCATAATGTGCATTGAAATTACTGTGCACACTTTGGAGAGGTATGGATGTTGTCTCAGTTTTCAAATACAAAAAATATTCTCTCCACCATCTTTCTCCCTTCTCCTCCCTCTGTAGTCTCATCCCCTTCTCTCCCTCCTATGTGGTGACAGAAGGCCTCAGATCCCATTACAGGCCATTATAGAGAGCCTGTAATGGGATGAAGAGAGGTGGATGGGGGGGGGGTTGAGAAAGGTAAAAAAAGAGGGAGGGTGGTGGAGAGGGGGAGCTTTTGTCCTGTTAGATCAGATAAAAACACTAATGCTATGAGGCAGTCACACACTAATGGTCTAAAAGCCACACTAACAATGACAGGACATCACACACACTAGATAGGGACACAGGGGAATCCTAGAACAGGCATCACAAGATGCATGGTTTGAGGTCAGCTCCCGAGCTCTCAACACTAACACACTGAACACTGTCGTCATCACACACCGACATTAACTAGTTAAACTGTAATGACACGATATGTACGCGCATGTGTGAAAAAGGGAGAATGTGTGTCTGATGGGGCAGACGGCTATTCTCCCTAATCAGCGTAGCGTTAGCTGCATGAGCTCATTGTGTGTTGAGGATGGAGGAGAACCCAAACCGGATGCTATATCCTACATATCTTTGCTTACCATAATAAAATGCATAACCTGCTCGATTGCTTACACAAAAGTTTAAATGGTTTGAAGTAAAAGGGCAAAAAAATATCTTTTTGGTTTTAAAAATTTTACCTCCTTTTTTGTGATATTCACATTGGTAGTTACGATCTTGTCTCATTGCTGCAACTCCCCAACGGGCTTGGGAGAGGCGAAGCTCAAATCATGTGTCCTCTGAAACAAGTCGCGCTGTGTCTTAACACCTGCTTGCTTAAGCCGGAAGCCAGCACAAATGTGTCTGCGGAAACACCGTTCAACTGACTGAGGTCAGCTTGCAGGTGCCTGGCCCACCTCAAGGAGTTGCTAGAACGCGATGAGCCCTGGAAAGCCCCACAGTCAAACCCTCCCTTAACGACACTGGGCCAATTGTGCCACCATACGGGACTCCCAGTCACGGTACAAGTATTTTTATATAACCCTGTGTCCCAGATCACACAGGCACACAGAATTATCAGAGGCCTCAACATGTGACAATCCAAACTTGAAATAGCTCTAGCTCCTGAATATCACTCTCTGTACCAAAAATCAGCAGATGCCTCACTGTTCAATTGAAAGTTGAATGAGATTCATATCACCCAACGTCTGTAATGATGCATGTATACGTAATTAAGAAAGACTATATACCGTAGCCTCGAGACAGAAGAATAAATTGGCCTTTTGTGCCATTTGTTTCTTAGCCATTTAGGTTTTTTTAGCCACTGGTTTTGACATACTGTAGATGTAAATGCCATGCTATTAATTCTGTACTATGCTCTTGCATCTAAGTAACTTGCCCTCACATCTTGCATATTGAATGTAAATTCATATACTCAAATGTGTTACTTTGAGCACACCAAGGCCTTGAGTCTCCATTCTCTCCAGCCAAGTGAAAAATCAGAAATGAGAGGTCCACGGTCTCCAGCGGGACAAACGGATCCAGATGGGAACTCTGGGATCACATTCCCAACTTTAAAACAACCACCTGAGGGTGCACACACACATCTATGACCATTAATGCTAATCAGGATCAGGTTCCCCCTCTTTCAGGAATTTGTGTGTACTATGTCACCAGTGCCTTGGGAGCCATGGTGGTTATTGGAAGTCATCACAGTGAAATCATGAGGACCATGACTCTGGGTCATCTAGTTTGCCTCGATATGTGTTCCAGTCCCCTAGCAGGCAGACACTACCCAGTACCCTGATTTTTTCCCAGGGGACATGAAATAACTGCTCTAATCTAAAATGATAGTTCACTCCAACATCAAGATGTTTCCAACCCTTAAGACATAAGTGGAGTTGAAGCACAATACACAACATCTTCACAGATGATATGGGACTTGTACTCATCTCATAAAGACCCCTTTAAAAGGCCATGGAAACTGCTGACAGACTTCTGCTTTTGGAGTTAATGATCACTTTATATAATAATTGTATTATCCATTTCCTCGAAAATCCATTGGGTGTGGTGTTGAGGTAAATGCTAGCTGAAACATTCTGTTTTCCTCTGATGCCATAACCTGTACCAGAGAGAATCAATTCCCTCCGGCCTTAAATCTCAGGAGAGAGCGAGGGGTTAAGGGGAGGCTGGAGGGAGGGAAGGTGAGAGGGTTAGAAAATGCCCAAACTAAAGTAGGAAGGAAGGGGAGAGAACCAGATGGATAGAGATGAGCTGGACTAGTGTGTTTCTGTTTTAAGAGGTTTTCTGTTGCTGTTCAGGAGCTGGATCTGATTAATAAGAATCTGCTCCAGTAGACAACCCAGACTTGAGGGTGTGTGGAACAGAATTAGGTTCTGAGCTAGTTTGGAATGCATTCCTCTTGATTTTCATAGCGCACACATCTTGGTACCATTGGGGGGTGTGCACGTGCGTACACATTTAGAGAATGCAGTCCTCTGGTCCAGTGCACGCAAACAAGAGGCTGGAAGGGGACGGTGCTAATACACACCCCTTCCCTGTGGAGTGTGTGACATGACATGTAATCTAAACTCAGCAGCATCTCCAGGCCTCTAATAAAACACAAAGACATACTAGCAGGCCAGGCATTTAACACACCCACACACTACACACACATGGGTAACTGCCAAAATAAAGGAAACACTTGGGTAAATGAGGAATACAAAATATGTTGAAAGCGGGTGTTCATTAAGATAATTCATATCCCATCATGCTTAGGGTGGTGTAATATAATGCACAGTTGCCCATTATTTTGGCTATCGTGGCTAGAAGAGATCTGTGGCTTTTTGAAAGAGGGGTCTCAAACGAGCATAGGGGGTTTAAAGTTTCTGTGTGTGTCACCAGATCTCAACCCAATTGAACAATTATGGGAGATTCTAGAGCGGTGCCTGAGACAGCGTTTTCCATCAACAAAACCCCAAATGATGGAATATCTCATGGAAGAATGGTGTCGGATCCCTCCAATAAAGTTAGTCAATTGTAGAGTTTATGCCAAGGTGCATTAATAACCTCTTGAAGCAAGGGGGCAGTATTTTGATGTTTGGATAAAAAAAAAACGTTCCCAAAGTAAACTGCCTATTTTCCAGGCTTAGAAGCTAGAATATGCATATAATTGGCAGATTAGGATAGAAAACACTAACATTTCCAAAACTGTCAAACTGTGCATTAACTTCTGGTGGCTTGTAGTGGCCCCACGCCCTATTAAGACTTTGTTGTTGTTTTCTTCATTTTGGCAGTTATCTGTACATAGACACGTTTTGTTAGTGTGTCCCATTATTGTATCTGAGCTCATCGTATGTGTATGTGCAGACTTCAGGTAATGATATGTTGCCTTGTCTGTAAATGAGAGTATATTTACTGTCTCTTAAGGAGAAGTGTATCTTGTTCTCTGCAAAATCACTGCATGTTTTAGAACTACTGAACATAACACGCCAATGTAAAATCAGATTTTTGGATATAAATATGCACTTTACACAACAATACAAAACATACATGTATTGTTTAACATGAAATCATATGAGTGTCATCTGATGAAGATCATCAAAGGTTAGTGATTCATTTTATCTCTTGGTGCTTTTCTTTTCTTTTTTTTCTATTGGTGATTTCCCACTCCCTGTTTGGATCTTTTCTCAGGTTTTTGCCTGCCATATGAGTTTGGTTATACTCAGACATCATTAAAAACTCAGTGTTTTCTATCCAATACTAATAATAATATGCATATATTAGCATCTGGGACTGAGTAGGAGGCAGTTTATTCTGGGCACGCTTTTCATCCAAAAGTGAAAATGCTGCCCCCTATCCCAAAGAAGTTTTAAGGAGACTCCAGACCTGGTTATGACCTGAGACATGGAGCTGAGAGAACGTCACAACTCTGCCCGCTTTGTGTTGAAAACAACCTGTGGTGATTACCCCATTGGCTCCCAGCAAAAACTTGACATTTTTCAAGCACCATTGTTTTTGGTCTGTTTTAGTCGTTTTACAAAAGTACATTTTAAGAAAAGTACATGTCTAAAGTTTACTTTTCAACATTGCCCGCTCCCTAGCGTTCTCCCTACTTATAAAAAGGTAATATTGTAGTGCTTCCTTACACCCCTTTTCATGGTGATGCTAGCAGCCACGTGAGTGAGTGCTAGATAACTTTAACATTAAGCTAGCTAAGACCAATAACACAGACTATACAGCTGCAAGTAGTTAGTGGAGTTTCAAACGTACTATACTAAACAAGTTAAATGTCTTACCTGTGATGAAATTTCTTCCCACACACGTGTGTAGACTACATGGACAACACGTCCCCACATTTTCCACTCTCCCACACAGGATAACCTGAAGACACGGGGCTCTTCTCGCAAGATCTATTTCCCTACATGGGAGCATTGTGAACCGTAGGTTGTGGTTTTTGACCTGACTACATGTACTTTGAACAACACAGCAGCTTTTCGGCATGTTTTGTTATTTCTGTAGAACAAAAAAACCACGACCAAGTTGCAGCTTACAATGAGGGTGATTGAAAAATGTTTTTTCTGCAATTTGTGGTTGAGAGGCATTCCATATTATTACTTGAATACCGACTGGGAATATTTCCGTGTGTGTGTGTGTGTGTGTGTGTGTGCGTCTGTGTGTGTGTGTGTCCTGCATCTCTCATTTAGGTTCCAGCGCTGTGTTATTAACTACAGTTATAACTCTTGAGTCTTAACCCTCACTGCTAGAGGAGAGTACATGAGTTAACCCTGTCTCTATAACTGGGTTAAACTGTACAGTGGCATCAAAGTATTCAGACCCCTTGATTAAAAAATATATATATATATATTTAGAACAGGGCTGTAACGTAACAAATTGTGGGAAAAATCCTCTGCGTACTAAACAGAATACCCCATAATGACAAAGCAAAATGTTTTTTAGGAACAGAAATATATTTTCGGTCACTTTGCTATGTCGTGACTATCATTGTGTTTGACTGTTTATTTATAAAATAATTACATACCACGTTCAATTATTACGCGATTAATCATTAAACAATTAAGTAATCTGAGGCACCATGGGAAAGTTGATGAGTTACTATCTCCCGACTAAACTCTAAATATATAAATATCTCTTACATCAGTCGATTCATTAATTATCATTTACCTTATCACACTCATTCTGAATGTCGCAAAATTCTTGAATATCTGCACGAACCCTAGCATAAATGAATCAGTGGTATGCAAATTGGCTTAATTATTTATTTTAACTAAATGATCATTCAGAAATACACACACACACACACACACGGTATAGTTATTGGTTACTAACACAATGCAATGAAAAGTCCCTGGTGGACTAAACCGATATGACGGCTTGTTACACAAAATGGCAGACTCAAAAGAGGGAAAGGGGAGAAACAAAGGAATTTCACGATTGTACATACAGCTCATGGAAATGCAAATACTTTGCACATGAACGGCCGCTCATTCGAAAGAATTGCAATGTACATATTTACGTGTGTATGTCTTTGCTGTCTCTCTGTTGAAAATACTTGAGCCGTCTATGGGGAGTAATTCGACAGTCTCTAGTTGTGTAAGTCTTCTGGTTCGCCACCAGAGGTCACCATGTCCTTTGTAGCTGTTGCTTCTCTGTCTGAGTGTCTGTTCGACCGAATCTTCCAGAGAAAGTGTTCGTTAAAATGGATCATTCAAAGTACCACCCGGTGGTTCTCGGTCGAGTTTACTAGACTAAAGTACTTAAACAGCTGCAGACTGAATGTTACTGTGTGGTCTTCTTCTTCTTCGAGAGAGAGATTTTCAAACCATTTCGTACCTTTCAGCTCACGCTGTCGGTCACGCTGGGCTAATGTAGAGCTAGAACCATTTTAGCCACTTGAAAATATACTGGTCTCTAGAGATTTAAATTCCTACCATTTCAACGTGCAGCCACGCTCCATGGTTTTTCTGGTCTAATATGTAAATTCTTCAGTGAGTCCTATTAACCACTTGCTCCTACCTGGCACGCAGGCGTCCCATCTAGAGCTCTGGAAATGCAAATGCGCTACGCTAAATGCTAATAGTATTAGTTAAAACTCAAACGTTCATTAAAATACATATGCAGTGTATTGAATTAAAGCTACACTCGTTGTGAATCCAGGCAACAAGTCAGATTTTTAAAATGCTTTTCGGCGAAAGCATGAGAAGCTATTATCTGATAGCATGTAACACCCCAAAAGACCCGCAGGGGACGTAAACAAAATAATTAGCATAGTCGGCGCTACACAAACCGCACAAATAAAATATAAAACATTCATTACCTTTGACCATCTTCTTTGTTGGCACTCCTAGATGTCCCATAATCACTATTGGGTCTTTTTTTCGGTTAAATCCATTCATATACAGCCTAGATATCGATCTATGAAGACTGTGTGATAAATGGAAAAAAATAGCGTTTCATAACGTAACGTCATTTTTTAAAATTCAAAAAGTCGACGATAAACTTTCACAAAACACTTCGAAATACTTTTGTAATACAACTTTAGGTATTAGTAAACGTTAATAAGCGATCAAATTAATCACGAGACGTAGTGTTTTCTATAGGGGTCCGTCTTGAAATACTGTCCGTGTATTTCTCAACCAAAATATCCGGTCGGAGACCGGAAGAAATGGGCTGTCTCTTGTTCGTTTGACCAAGAAACAAATCCTAGACAAATGACAAGACTGTTGACATCGTGTTGAAGCTGTAGGTACTGCAACCTCAGCTATATTTAATGTATTTCGCCCATAACAATGGGTTGAAGCGGCGGATGGATATATTTTTCCACTTTCAGTGATCAGATTTTCCTGCACTTTCCAATGAAACGCACGTTCTGTTAAAGTCACAGCCGTGATTTAACCAGTTTTATAAACGTCTGAGTGTTTTCTATCCACACATACTAATCACATGCATATACTATATTCCTGGCATGAGTAGCAGGGCGCTGAAATGTTGCACGATTTTTAACAGAATGTTCGAAAAAGTAGAGGGTAGACTGAAGAGGTTAAGCACTCACCTTGGAGGGCGGTGTCATTCACGTTAACACAAGGTCTGTGCTCATGTGGGCGTGGTTACAGACTGGGTAAAACTTTACATGAAAAACAATTATCTCATTTAGAAGGCTAAACTGACATTTCATCTTCTCACAAATAGTTTAATATTTAATCATATAAGTTCCACAACATTTTAGATGTATATGTCCCAGTTATCAGATTTACATTTCTAGAGTTATCGTTATTTGATAATAGCGTCTTTAATGACATCATAAAATTGTAATGAATTCAACAGGATTATTCTTTAAATAGCCATGGACCATTCCAAGTGTTTGGATTACGGAAATATTGTTTCATTATCCAATCTTGGATGTCACGGTACTGCAAAATATCTGTTGTAACAAAGGGGTTTTTAACTTTCATTTCTGCATAGTGGGAGAGTGAGTTCCTGCAGGTATTTTATGACTATCATAAAAGGGAAAACTTCACCCCTCCCCCTCTGTCGGAGGGAGCGAGGGCGCTCTATAGCGGACCCACTGTAACCTGATCATTCAGGTCTTCACAGGAGAGTCATGACAGCTGTGAGACTCGAAATTGAGCTTAGGTACATCCTGTTTCCATTGATCATCCTTGATTGGAGTCCGCCTGTAGTAAATAAAATGTATTGGACATGATTTGGAAAGGCGCATACCTGTCTATATAAGGTCCCACAGTTGAAAGTGCATATCAGTACAAAAATCAAGCCATGAGGTCAAAGGAATCGGCCATAGAGCTCCGAGACAGGATTGTGTCAAGGCACAGATCTGGGTAAGGGTACCAAAAAATGTCTACAGCATTGAATGACCCAAAGAACACATTGGCCTTCTTAAATGGAAGAAGTTTGGAACCACAAACTCTTCCTAAATCTTGCCGCCCTGCCAAACTGAGCAATCGGGGAGAAGGGCCTTGGTCAAGGAGGTGACCAAGGATCCGATGGTCACTCTGACAGAGCTCCAGAGTTCCTCTGTGGAGATGGGAGAACCTTCCAGAAGGACAACCATTTCTGCAGCACTCCACCAATCAGCCCTTTATCGTAGAATGGCCAGACGGAAGCCTCTCCTCAGGCACATGTCAGACGGCTTGAAGTTTGCCAAAAGTCACCTTAAGGACTCTCAGACCATGAGAAACAAGGTTCTCTGGTCTGATGAAACCAAGATTGAACTCTTTGGCCTGAATACCAAGCATCATGTCTGGAGGAAACCTGGCACAATCCCTACGGTGAAGCATGTTGGAGGCAGCATCATGCTGTGGGGATGTTTTTTCAGCGTCAGAGACTGGAAGACTAGTCAGGATTGAAGGAAAGTACAGAGAGATCCTTGATGAAAACCTGCTCCAGAATGCTCAGGACCTCAGACTGGGGTGAAGGTTTACCTTCCAACAGGACTATGACCCTAAGCACACAGCCAAGAAATCGCAGGAGTGGCTTCGGGACAAGTCTCAATGACCTTGAGGCACAGCCAGAGCCTGGACTTGAACCCGATCTAACATTTTTGGAGAGACCTGAAAATAGCTGTGCAGCAACACTCCCCATCTAACCTGACAGAGCTTGAGAGGATCTGCAGAGAAGAATAGGAGAAACTCTCCAAATACAGATGTGCCAAGCTTGTAGTGTTATACCCAAGGAGACTTGATGCTGTAATCGCTGCCAAATGTGCTTCAACAAAGTACTGAGTAAAGGGTCTGAATACTTATGTAAATGTGATATTTCTGTTGTATAAATTAGCAAACATTTCTTTAAAAAACCTATCTTTGTTTTGTCATTATGGGGTATTGTGTATAGATTGAAGGGGGAAAAAATATTGAATACATTTGAAGTCTAACTTAATAAAATGTGGAAAATTCAGAATACTTTCCGAATGCGCTGTATGTCACACATACACACTCCCTTCAGCAGCATCCTCCTCAGTAAATTATGCTCATGTAAGGGCAGTTAACCCCCTGACCATTCATTAACCCTTAACACACACGTCTATCTATCTGGAGGAAGAATGTACCGTTTGATTTATAGAGATACTTAAACCAACATCTACCCATTCTGTACCCCCAGCTGCTCTGACAGTGAGCGATGTGTGTGTGCACTCCTCTCTACCAGCTGGGAGCCTTCTCCTCTTGATGTCTCTTTCTCTCCAACTCTTCCCCTGATCTCCCTCTGTCATCTCTCTCCCTCTGTTCGTCTCGCTCTCTCGCCTCTACTGTTTCATCTGAACTCCTACATTAATAAAGGCTAGCTGAGGGAGATGTGTTCAGTTTATTTGCTCTTTTCTGTCTGTGTTTATGCAGGCTGAGTGTGTTTGTGTAAAATGCCACTAGTAAACATACTCCAGTTCAGTGGATGCGGCCAGTGTCATTAATACTAGGCTAACCACGGTGCGTGTTTGCTTATGCAGTTTGGTTCACAGCCTGTCAAAACTGTCATATTTCACTATGAAACTTGGGTAAGGGAGTACGGAGTTGGGGGTTGATGAATCCAGAGGGCCGGACTAACCCCCCCCCCCCCCATCTCAACACACACACACACACTGTCCTATCTCTGTGAAATCTGTCTTCCCTTATTTCTCCTCCGAGTCCCCCTGGCAACATCACTCTGAGCCAGCAAACAAACAACTATAATTCTGTATGATCGCCTGATTGGCTGATATGTGTTTTGAGTGAAAACAAAATGTCTGGTTTTATCTGCAGATCAGCTAATAACCCAACAGAGCCTGATAATGATAGTCCGTACACACACACACACGCGTGTACTCCTTAGAGCTGGTGTTGTAGTCTTAATTCTTGACCTATTATGTGATCTTTGTGTGCCTCGGTCTACACATCACTCTCGCTCTTGGGATTTTCTGGAGAATTGGAAGCCTGTCTAATTTCTGTGTTTAAACTATAATATAATGTTGAAATCTGACATATGTCCCTTTCTCTTGTCTTTGTAGGAGATGTGTCTGGTGGCTCCTGAGTCTCCATCTGAACAGGCCAGGAGAGTCTTCCAAACCTTCGACCCAGAAGGTAATACCGTTCAATGATAGTCTGATAGTCTCTAGGGTTGGGCAGTATCCAGATGTTCATACTGTTTCTGTACCATACTGGGGTATACAGTATTACCGGAAGTGCACACAAGGGGTACTGTTAAAATAGAAACCACAACAATTTAGGCAACGAGGATCTTGATCCAGGAGGGGATTGAATGTCTCTGCTGTAACCAAGAAGCTTGATCTTGACACTTAGCAAGTTAGCAAACCAAATGCATAGCTGGAGCCCTGAGCTGCATATAATTGATTTGCCACATCTTAGGTTTCTTATAGTTATAAGCAGTGGCTTAGCACGCAAACCCTGGTTTATCGGTATTGAATATCATACCATCTGTATTTCGAAATACCCCAACATACGGTATAAATGGTATGTTGCCTAACAATCTCTCTCTCTCTCACACACACACACACCAATATCCTGGACATGTTATATTTTCTCCTCTCTCCTTCCTGGTAGAGCATGTGCCCGTATAACCTCCCATTCCTATCTTTTCATCCTCTCTTCTCCTCACCCTCTGTGCGGGGGTCCTCTCATCTCTGCTGTTGTTTTGGGGTTAGTGTCTGTGTCAGCCCGCCCCAATCTCCCCACAGCTGAGTCAACCTGCTCCCATCCTTTTCCTCTTTTTGGGGTGACCGGAGGGGGGCAAAGAAAGGGGCAAGGATAGGGCATCCAGCTTGGTCTCACATTAGAATTAGACGTTCATCCATATTTCTCAAGCATCGAATTTAGAAGTTGTTCAAAAAGTCAAATTTTGAAGTATTTTTAATGTTCAGGCATTAACTCCGAAGCAACTTTCTATCGTTGGATTCGAACTTGCAACCCGAGGCAGATGCTTACACCTATCCGCCATCCCTGTCCACAACGCCCTAGCAAAACCGAAACCTACTTGAAGGTAACAGCGCTCACTGTTGCCTCTAGTGGCCGGTTTCCAACGTCCTGAGACATGGATGGATGTCGAATACTGACTTGTATCACGGGTGACCTGGCTGGAGAAGAGAGGAACGTAGCGGAGTTCTACTTAACTCTCTACTGAGTCTGAGTATTTACTGAGTCGAGAGGATGTTAGATTCTGAGGCCCGCTGCTTTCTAATCACTACCCTCTGCTTTTGGCCGTGGAAAGAAGGTGAGAGACTGAATGAACGATGAGGGAAGAGGGACACACGGCGTTACAATTTATCCCAGAGGTGTTCGATGGGGTTGAGGTCAGGGCTCTTGTGATCAAACGTACTTCAGCCGATGTTACAAAGTGCTATACAGAGATGTCACAAAATGCTATACAGAAACCCAGCCTAAAACCCCAAACAGCAAGAAATGCAAATGTAAAAGCACGGTGGCTAGAAAAAAACTCAATAGAAAGTCAGGAACCTAGGAAAAAACATAGAGAGGAACCAGGCTCTGAGGCCAAGATGTTCAAATGTTCATAGATGACCAGCAGGGTCTAATAATCATCATCATCATCATAGTGGTTTTAGAGGGTCAGCACAGGTCAGCACCTCAGGAATGAATGTCAGTTGGCTTTTCATAGCAGAGCATTCAGAGGTTGAGACAGCAGGTGTGGTAGAGTGAGAGTCGAAAACAGCAGGTCCGGGACAAGGTAGCACGTGCAGTGAACAGGTCAGGGTTCTATAGCCACGGGCAGAACAGTTGAAACTGGAGCAGCAGCACGACCAGGTGAACTGGGGACAGCAAGGAGTCGTCAAGCCAGGTAGTCCTGAGGCAAGGTCCCAGGGCTCAGGTCCTCCGAGAGGGGAGGGAGAGAGAGAGAATTAGAGGGAGCGTACTTAAATTCACAGAGTACACCGGATAAGACAGGAGAAATACTCCAGATATAACAGACTGACCATAGCCCCCCGACAAACTATTGCAGCATAAATACTGGAGGCTGAGACGGGAGGGGTCGGAAGACACCTACGTTACCCCCAGACAGGGCCAACCAGACAGGATATAACCCCACCCATTTTGCCAAAGCACAGCCCCCACACCACCAGAGGGGTATCTTCAAGGCCAGTCAAGTTCTCAACAAACCATTTCTGTATGGACCTCACTTTGTGCACAGATACGTTGTCATGCTGAAACAGGAAAGGGTCATCCCCAAACGGTTTCCACAAAGTTGTAACGCTGTAGCGTCAAGATTTCCGTTGACTGGAACTAAGGGGCCGAGCCCGAAGCATGAAAAACAGCTCCAGACCATTATTCCTCCTCCACCAAACATTAGTTGGCACTATGTATTGGGGCAATAGCGATCTCTTGGCATCTGCCAAACCCAGATTAATCTGCCGAACAGCCAGATGGTGAAGCGTGATTCATCACTTCAGAGAACGCAAGCCCAATGGCGGCGAGCTGTACACCACTCCAGCCAACACTTAGCATTGTGCATGGTGATCTTACTCTTGTGTGCTGCTGCTCAGCCATGGAAACCCACTTCATGAAGCTCCCCACGAACAGTTAATTTGCTGACATTGCTTCCAAAGGCAATTTGGAACTCGGTAGTGAGTGTTGCAACCAAGGACAGGCAATTTAAAAATATATATATGTGTGTGCTACAGCACTCTGCGGTCCTGTTCTGGGGCTTGTGTGGCCTACCACTTTGCGGCTGAGCCGTTGTTACTCCTAGATTTTTCCACTTCACAATAACAGCACTTACCGTTGACCAGGGTAGCTTTAGCAGTGAAGACATTTGACGAACTGAGTTGTTGGAAAGGTGCCATCCTATGACGGTGTCATGTTAAAAGTCAGAGTTCTTCGGTAAGGCCATTCTATTGCCAGTGTTTGTCTATGGAGATTGCATGGCTGTGTGCTCAATTTTATACACCTGTCAGCAACGGGTATGGCTGAAGTTGCTGAATCCACTAATTTAAAGTGGTGTCCACTTACTTTTGTATATGTAATGTATGTATGGAGCGATGGAGTTACCCATGGTATGTGTGATTGTCACACTACACAATGAGAGCGTGATGCATGTTGCTGGAGTGTGTGTGTGTGTGTGTGTGTGTGTGTGTGTGTGTGTGTGTGTGTGTGTGTGTGTGTGTGTGTGTGTGTGTGTGTGTGTGTGTGTGTGTGTGTGTGTGTGTGTGTGTGTGTGTGTGTGTGTGTGTGTGTGTGTGTGTGTGTGTGTTTAGCTGAAGACTGATAAGGTCACCAAAGTAATAACCCCACACACACACACACACACACACAACCCCCCCATGGACCAGACCTGCACAGACACATTTGTGTGTTTGTCGCTGTCTTTGATGTCTGTCTTTAGTGAGCGCTGCTGTGTGTGTGTTCCAGCAGGAATTGACGCCATCTTTTCTGACGCACTAATCAACATTCCTCCGTTTCATGTTTATAAGAACAATATGCCTCTTAACATGGCTGAGGGTATGTGTGCGCCTGTGTGTTTTGTGTTGTTTTTTAACAAAGTGAGCCTCACCAGCTGAGAGTAGTCTTCTATTTGCCACACCAAATATGTAGTAAACACACTGATCCATTCAGACCAGAGAGAGAGAAATTGATGGGTCTTACTGCGCCCGAGATGAGTTTCTGCTGTTTTGTGAAAAACAAATCATATATACCATATGGATGATTATACACACACTAAAACCAGCAGAGTTGAGAGCAGTGTCAAAGCCCGATAAATCTGCCAGTGTGTCATCTAGAGTCGGCCCAGATCACTATGTTATAGAAGAGAGGCGCCAAAAAACACACACATCCCGCATGCAAGCAATAATTTACACACAGGTCTCACATGCACTCGATAACACGCACACATAGGTCTCCCATTCATGCAATAACATACACACAGGTCTCGCATGCATGCAATAACACACAGTTTCATTAGTGTTCCACACAGAATTTGAAACTATGACTCTGCTGTAGTCCTTCCCAATGTACAACACACATGCTCAAATCAAATTTTATTAGTCACATGTGCCGAATACAACAGGTGTAGACCTTAAAGTGAAATGCTTACTTACGTGCTCCTAACCAACAATGCAGTTAAAAAAATATGGATAAGAATAAGAAATAAAAGTAACAAGTAATTAAAGAGCAGCAGTAAAATAACAATAGCGAGACTATATACAGGTGGGTACCAGTACAGAGTCAATGTGCGGGGGCACCAGGTAGTTGAGGTAATATGTACAGGTACAGTGGGGAGAACAAGTATTTGATACACTGCCGATTTTGCAGGTTTTCCTACTTACAAAGCATGTAGAGGCCTGTAATTTTTATCATGGTTACACTTCAACTGTGTGAGATGGAATCTAAAACTAAAATCCAGAAAATCACATTGTATGATTTTTAAGTAATTAATTTGCATGTTATTGCATGCCATAAGTATTTGATCACCAACCAACCAGTAAGAATTCCAGCTCTCACAGACCTGTTAGTTTTTCTTTAAGAAGTCCTCCTGTTCTCCACTCATTACCTGTATTAACTGCACCTGTTTGAACTTGTTACCTGTATAAAAGACACCTGTCCACACACTCAATCAAACAAACTCCAACCTCTCCACAATTGCCAAGACCAGAGAGGTGTGTAAGGACATCAGGGATACAATTTTAGACCTGCACAAGGCTGGGATGGGCTACTGGACAATAGGCAAGCAGCTTGGTGAGAAGGCAACAACTGTTGGCGCAATTATTAGAAAATGGAAGAAGTTCAAGATGACGGTCAATCACCCTCGGTCTGAGGCTCCATGCAAGATCTCACCTCGTGTGGCATCAATGATCATGAGGAATGTGAGGGATCAGCCCAGAACTACACAGCAGGACCTGGTCAATGACCTGATGAGAGCTGGGACCACAGTCTCATTGAAAACCATTAGTAAAACACTACGCCGTCATGGATTAAAATCCTGCAGCACACACAAGGTCCCCCTGCTCAAGCCAGCGCATGCCCAGGCCCGTCTGAAGTTTGCCAATGACCATCTGGATGATCCAGAGGATCTCCTCCTCAACTGACGATACTGTCTGCATGCACAAGAGTATGGTCATGTGGTCTGATGAGACAAAAATAGAGCTTTTTGGTCTAAACTCCACTCGCCGTGTTTGGAGGAAGAAGGATGAGTACAACCCCAAGAACACCATCCCAACCGTGAAGCATGGAGGTGGAAACATCATTCTTTGGAGATGCTTTTCTGCAAAGGGGACAGGACGACTGCACCATATTGAGTGGAGGATGGATGGGGCCATGTATCGCGGAATCTTGGCCAACAACCTCCTTCCCTCAGTAAGACCATTGAAGATGGGTCGTGGCTGGGTCTTCCAGCATGACAACGACCCAAAACACACAGCCAGCTCCTTAGTGGCTCCGTAAGAAGCATCTCAAGGTCCTGGAGTGGCCTAGCCGGTCTCCAGACCTGAACCCAATAGAAAATCTTTGGAGGGAGCTGAAAGTCCGTATGGCCCAGCGACAGCCCCGAAACCTGAAGGATCTGGAGAAGCTCTGTATGAAGGAGTGGGCCAAAATCCCTGCTGCAGTGTGTGCAAATCTAGTCAAGAACTACAGAAAACGTATGATCTCTGTAATTGCAAACGAAGGTTTCTGTACCAAATATTAAGTTCTGCTTTTCTGATGTATCAAATACTTATGTCATGCAATGTGCAAAATGTGCTTTTCTGGATTTTTGTTTTAGATTCCGTCTCTCACAGTTGAAGTGTACCTATGATAAATATTACAGACCACTACATTCTTTGTAAGTAGGAAAACCTACAAATATTTGTTCTCCCCACTGTAGGTAAAGTTAAGGTGACTATGCATAGATGACAACAGAGAGTAGCAGTGGAGTGAGTAGCAGCGGCGTAAAAGAGTGGGGGGGCAATGAGGTGGTGTAAAAGGGGGGGGGGCAATGCAAATAGTCTGGGTAGCCATTTGATAAGGTGTTCAGGAGGATTGGGGGTAGAAGCAGTTTAGAAGCCTTTTGGACCTAGACTTGGCACTCTGATGCCGTGAGGTAGCAGAGATAACACTCAGACAATATTTAGGGCCTTCCTCTGACACCGACTGGTTTTGAGGTCCTGGATGGCTTAAAGCTTGGCCCCAGATGTACTGGGCCGTTAGCGCTACACTCTGTAGTACCTTGCAGTTACCATACCAGGCAGTGACGCAACCAGTCGATATACTCTCTATGGTGCAGCTGTAGAACCTTTTGAAGATCTGCGGACCCATACCAAATCTTTTCAGTCTCCTGAGGGGGAATGGGTTTTGTCGTGCCCTCTTCACGAATGTCTTGGTGTGCTTGGACCATGTTAGTTTGTTGGTGATGTGGACACCAAGGAACTTGAAGCTCTCAACCTGCTCCACTGCAGCCCCGTCGATGAGAATGGGGGCATGCTCGGTAGTCCACAATCATCTCCTTTGTCTTGATCACGTTGCAGGAGAGATTGTTGTCCTGGCACCACACGGCCAGGTCTCTGACCTCCTCCCTATAGGCTGTCTCGTCGTTGTCAGTGATCAGGCTACTACTGTTGTCATCAGCAAACTTAATGATTGTGTTTGAGTTGTGCCTGGCCGTGCAGTCATGAGTGAACAGGAGGGGACTGAGCACGCACCCCTGAGGGGCCCCTGTGCTGAGGATCAGCGTGGCAGATGTGTTGTTACCTACCCTTACCACCTGGGGGCGGCCTGTTAGGAAGTCCAAGATTCAGCTGCAGAGGGAGGTGTTTAGTCCCAGGGTCCTTAGCTTATTGATGAGCTTTGAGGGCACTATGGTGTTGAATGCTGAGCTCTTGTCAATGAATAGCATTCTCACATAGGTGTTCCCTTTGTCCAGGTGAGAAAGGGCTGTGTGGAGTGCAATAGAGATTGCATGATGTGTATGCAAATTGGAGTGGGTCTAGGGTTTCTAGGATAATGGTGTTGATGTGAATCATGACCAGCCTTTCAAAGCATTTCATGGCTACAGACATGAGTGCCACGGGTCTGTAGTCATTTAGGCAGGTTACCTTAGTGTTATTGGGCACAGGCACTGTGGTTGTCTGCTTAAAACATGTTGGTATTACAGACTTGGACAGGGAGAGGTTGAAAATGTCAGAGAAGACACCTGCCAGTTGAACAGCGCATGCTCGCAGTACACGTCCTGGTAATCCGTCTGGCCCTGCGGCCTTGTGAATGCTGACCTGTTTAACTTCTTATGGCTGCAGGGGCAGCATTGAGTAGCTTGGATGAAAGGTGCCCAGAGTAAATGGCCTGCTCCTCATTCTCAGTTGCTAATATATGCATATTATTAGTAGTATTGGATAGAACACACTCAGAAGTTTCTAAAACTGTTTGAATGTCTTAGAGTATAAAATAACTCATATGGCAGGCAAAAACCTGAGAAGAAATCCAAACAGGAAGTGGAAATCTGAGGTTGGTCGATTTTTCAACCCAGGCCCTATTGAATTCACAGTGGGATATGAATGAAGTTGCACTTCCTAGGGCTTCCACTAGATGTCAACTGTATTTAGAAACTTGAATGAGGCTTCTACTATGGTGTGGGACTGAATGAGTCAGGTTACTGACAGAGAGCCATTTACTGGTCACGTGCATTCCACATGATATTGACCTGTGTTCCATTGCTCCTCTACTCATAGGAATTCTCCGGTTGAAACTTTATTGAATATTTATGATAAAAACATCCTAATGATTGATTCTTGGACATAAATAACGGACATTATCGAACAAATCAAGCATTTATTGTGGAACTAGGATTTCTGGGAGCGCATTCTGATGAAGATCATCAAAGGTGAGGGAATATTTATGGTTTCTGTTGACTCCAACATGGCGGCTAATTTATTATTTTTCTGAGCGCCGTCTCAGATTATTGCATGGTTTGCCTTTTCTGTTTTTTAAAAATCTGACACCGGTTGCATTAAGGTGAGGTTTATCTATAATTCCATGTGTATAACTTGTATTATCATCTACATTTATGATGAGTATTTCTATTGAATCGATGTGGCTATGCAAAATCACTGAATGTTTTTGGAACTAGTGAACGTAACTCGCCGACGTAAACTCAGATTTTTCATAATTATATGAACTTTATCAAACAAAACGAGCATCATAGCCGGTGTAGTACAATTTGATCTTAGTCCTGTATTGACGCTTCGCCTGTTTAATGGTTTGTCGGAGGGCATAGGATTTCTCATACGCTTCCAGGTTAGAGTCCCGCTCCATGAAAGCGGCAGCTCTAGCCTTTACCTAATTCAAGGCTTCTGGTTGGGGTATGTATGTATAGTCACTGTGGGGACGACGTCATTGATGCACTTATTGATAAAGCCAATGACTAATGTGGTGTACTCCTCAATGCCATCAGAATATATTCCAGTCTGTGCAAAACAGTCCTGTAGTTTAGCATCTGCTTCATCTGGCTGCTTTAATATTTGCTTTTAAGCAAGAATCTGGAGGGTAGAATTATGGTCAGATTTGCCAAATGTAGGGCGAAGGAGAGCTTTGTATGCGTCTCTGTGCGTGGAGTAAAGGTGGTCAAGTTTTTAAAGTTTTTTTTTACCCCCGGTGGTTGCACATTTAACATGCTGATAAATCAGTTTTAACACATTTCTAAGTTCCCCTGTATTAAAGTCCCAGCTACTAGGAGCACCGCCTCTGGGTGAGCATTTTCTTGTTTGCTTATGGCGGAATACCGCTCATTCAATGCTGTCTTAGTGCCAGCCTTAGTCTGTGGTGGTATGTAGACAGCTATGAAAAATACAGATGAAAACTCTCTAGGTAGATAGTGTGGTCTACAGCTTATCATGAGATACTGTACCTCAGGTGAGCAATGGCTCTAAACTTCCTTAGATATCGTGCACCAGCTGTTATTTACAAAAATACATACTCTGCTGCCCCTTACCAGACACCGCTGTTCTATCCTGCCGGTACATTGTATAACCAGCCAGCTGTATGTTGATAGTGTCGTCATTCAGCCATGACTCCATGAAACATAAGGTATTACAGTTTTGAATGTCCTGTTGTCAGTTTAGTCTTCCGCGTAGGTCATCTATTTTATTCTCCAAAGATTGCACGTCTGCAAGCAAAATGGGAGGAAGTGAAGGTTTATTCGATCGCCTACGAATTCTCAGATGGCAGCCTGCCCCTGGCCCCTTTTTCTCTGCCGCCTCATCACGCATATCACAGGGATCTGCGCCTGTTCCCGAGAAAGCAGTAGTATATAATTCGTGTTGGGCTCGTCAGACACGTTAAAGGGAAAAAATGATTCTGCTTGTCCGTGGTGAGTAATCGCAGTCCTGATGTCCAGAAGTTATTTTCGGTCAAAAGAGATGGTAGATGGCCACATTAAGTTACAAACAACACAAATAAACAAAAAAACAAAACACAATGGGTTGGGAACATGTAAAACGTCAGCTTTCTTCTCCAGCGCCATTGCGCACACACACACAATCATATGTTAGTGTTTTAAGACAGGTTGGACACACGTGCATATGGACACACGTGGTAGTGTTTAAAGCTGGTCCTCTCAGGTACAGAAGTCATAGCTGAGGAATGTAGGTCAGACAGAGGAGAGAACAAGGCTGGCTTTTGTGTGTGTGTTGCATGTGTACATATGTGTTTGTGTGTGCTTAATTTCCTCAGTTAGCTCAATGTAAACTGTGTGTGTTCAGTGTGAGGGAAAGTGAAGGCCTGTCCTGTCTCAGTGCCACTGGGACTTGCTGATAATGGCGCACCCTCTCCATCCCACCTCTTTGATCATGACTGACAGAAAACAAACACACGGAATTGCTGTGGAATCTGAGGCCTGTCTCCTAGCTGTGTTAGAACTAAAATTATCTGACAAATATTCTCTTTCTTTCCCTCCAGATAACGGCTTTATTCCAGACTCTCTGTTGGAGGAGGTGATGAAGGCACTAGACCTCGTCTCAGAACCTGAATACTAGTAAGTGTGTGTGCTCTTGTCCAGCACCAGTTCCAGCCGGCTTAGCTAATGTTTCACTGCTGCTAGGTAAAGAGCAGAGAACACCGACAGAACAAGAGAGCGAGAACACTAAACGTCCAGAGGATGCGAGAAAGAGGGGTGGGTGGAGGGGGGTATTAAACTACTAGCAGAAAGACTGGAAGGAAATAATTGAATGTGCTGCTTCAAACAAGGTTTAGAGTGAGGAATAGTTCAATTCAAAGGGCTTTATTGGCATGGGAAACATGTTTACATTGCCAAAGCAAGTGGAATAGATAATATACAGAAGTGAATTTAACATTGGCAGTAGAATGGCCTTACTGATGAGCTCACGGACTTTCAACGTGGTACCATCATAGGATGCCACCTTTCCAACAAGTCAGTTTGTAAAATTTCTACCCTGCTAGAGCTGCCCTGGTCAACTAAGTGCTGTTATTGTGAAGTAGAAATGTCTAGGATCAGCCTCGAAGTGGTAGGCCACACAAGCTAACAGAATGGGGTTGCCGATTGCTGAAGCTCATAGCGTGTTAAAATCATCTGTCCTCGGTTGCAACACTCACTACTGAGTTCCGAACTGCCTCAGGAAGCAACGTCAGCACAGGAACTGTTCGTGGGAAGCTTCATGAAATGGGTTTCCATGGCCGAGCAGCCATACACAAGCGTACGATCACCATGCGCAATGCCAAGCATCGTCTGGAGTGGTGTAAATCTCGCTACCATTGGACTCTGGAGCAGTGGAAATGTGTTTTCTGGAGTGATGAATCACGCTTCACCACCTTGCAGTCCGACGGACGATTCTGGGTTTGGCAGATGCCAGGAGAATGCTACCTGCCCCAAAGCATAGTGCCAACTGTAGTTTGGTGGAGGAGGAATATTGGTCTGGTGTTGTTTTTCATGGTTTGGAGGGAGTCTTAATGCTACATCATACAATGACATTCTAGATGATTCTGTGCTTTGTGGCAACAGTATGGAGGAAGGCCCTTTCATGTTTCAGCATGACAATGCCCCCATGAACAAAGATACAGATGGTTAGTCGAGATCAGTGTGGAAGAACTTGACTGGCCTGCACAGAGCCCTGTCCTCAACTTCATTGAACAATTTTGGGATGAATTGGAACGCCGACTGAGACCCAGGCCTAATCGCCCAACATCAGTGCCCGACCTCACTAATGCTCTTGTGGCTGAATGGATGTAAGTCCCCGCAGTAATGTTTCAACATTTAGTGGAAAGCCTTCCCCAGAAGAGTGGAGGATGTTATAGCAGCAAAGGGGGGACCAACTCCATATTAATGCCCATGCTTTTGGAATGAGATGTTCGACGTGCCGGTGTTCACATACTTTGGCTTATGTAGTTTGTATTTACAATGGTGTTTGTGCTTCACTGGTTGCCCTTGTGACAACGGGTCACAAATATTGCTGCTGTGACGGCACACTGTGGTATTTCAACGAATAGATGTGGGAGTTATCAAAATTGATTTGCTTTCAAATTCTTTGTGGGCCTGTGTAATCTGAAGGAAATATGTGTCTCTAACATGGTCATACATTTGGCAGGGGAACTGAACAGTTATTTTAAAAGCATGAGAACCGGTTAACTTCTTGGCGCACCCATCCCGTTAGCGGGATCATTTTCATCAACATCCGCTGAATTTCAGAGCGCCAAATTCAAATTAAATGACAATATAGCAAAACACAGCTTAGCTTGTTGTTAATCCACCTGGCGTGTCAGATTTCAAAAAAGCTTTACAGCAAAAGCTATCCAAGCGTTTATGCTAGGACATCTCTCTCAGCAGACAAAACATTACAAAGAGCTAGCAGCAAAGTAGATTGGTCACGAAAGTCAGAAAAAACAATAAAATGAATCGCTTACCTTTGATGATCTTCGGATGTTTGCACTCACGAGACTCCCAGTTACACAATAAATGTTCCTTTTGTTCCACAAAGATTGTTTTTATACTCAAAATACCTCCATTTGGTTGGCCCGTTTTGTTCAGAAATCCACAGGCTCGAGCAGTCACGACGGGGCAGAGGAAAATTCCAAAAAGTATCCGTAAAGTTTGTAGAAACATGTCAAATGTTTTTTTATAATCAATCCTCAGGTTGTTTTTACAATAAATAATTGATAATATTTCAACCGGACCGTAGCTTTTTCAATAGGAAAGAGAAAAACATGTCTGCTCCAAGCTGTTGTGCATGCAAAACTCTGCTGGCACCCAGCCACCCACTGACGCGATGTGATCATTCTCGCTCATTTTTCAGAATAAAAGCCTGAAACTATGTCTAAGGAATGTTCACGCCATGTGGAAGCCATAGGGAAAGGAATCTGGTTGATATCCCTTTAAATGGAGGGAAGGCATGCAATGGAACGGGGAGATTTGTTTCTCTTAGGCACTTCCTTGTTGGATTTTCCTCAGGTTTTCACCTGCAATATCAGTTATGTTATACTCACAGACAATATTTTGACAGTTTTGGAAACTTTTGTGTTTTATATCTATCTAATTATATCCATATTCTAGATTCTGGGCCTGAGAAATAGGCAGTTTCATTTGGGTACGTTTTTCATCAAAATACTGCCCCCTACACTCAACAGGTTAATCTAGTCCCACAACAAAATGCCTATGCAAAGCCCTCCAGTGTCTGCCTGGAAGCTGAAAAGCTTTGCCCTCCCCTGCCCTCCTTTTGGCAAATCTGACCATGACTCCATTTTGTTGCTCCCATTCTATTGGCCGAAACTAAAACAGGAAACGCCCGTGCTCAGGTCTATCCAACACTGGTCTTACCAATCGGATTCCACACTTCAAGATTGCTTCGATCACGTGGACTGGGATATGTTCCGGGTAGCCTCAGACAATAACATTGACGTATACACTGACTCGGTGAGCAAGTTTATTAGCTAGTGCATCAGAGATCTTGTACCCAAGGTGACTGGAAACATGACCGAATACAAACAGTGTAGCTATTACCTCCAAGGCAATCAAACAAGCAAAGCGTCAGTATAGAGACAAAGCGGAGTCGCAATTCAACGGCTCAAACACGAGACTAATGTGGCAGGGTCTACAGTCAATCACAGATTACAAAAAGAAAACCAGCCCCATCACAGATGTTGACATCTTGCTTTCAGACAAACTAAACAACTTCTTTGCTCGCTTTGAAGACAATACAGTGCCACTGACACGGCCCGCTACCGAAGCCTGTGGGCTCTCTGTGGCCAACATGAGTAAAACATTTAAACGTGTTATTCCTCGCAAGGCTAGCTGTGTCCTCAGCGCATGTGCAGACCAGCTGGCTGGTGTGTTTACGGACATATTCAATCAATCCCTATTCCAGTCTGCTGTCCCCACATGTTTCAAGATGGCCACTATTGTTCCTGTACCCAAGAAGGCAAAGGTAACTGAACTAAATGACTATCCCCCCATAGCAATCATTTCTGTCATCAGGAAGTGCTTTGAGAGACAAGTCAAGGATCATATCACCTTCACCCTACCTAATACCCTAGACCCACTCCAATTTTCTTACCGCCCCAATAGGTCCACAGACGACACAATCGCCAGCACACTGCCCTATCCCATCTGGATAAGAGGAATACCTATGTAAGAATACTGTTCATTGACTACAGCTCAGCATTTGACACCATTGTACCCTCAACTCGTCATTAAGCTTGAGACCCTGGCTCTCGACCCCGCTCAGTGCAACTGCATCCTGGACTTTGATGGGCCAGTAGGAAACAACATCTTCACCCCGCTGATACTCAACACTGGGGCCCCACAAGAGTGCGTTCTCAGCCCTCCTGTACTCCCTGTTCACCCATGACTGCGTGGCCATGCATGTCTCCAACTCAGACGAAACTACAGTGGTAGGCTTGATTACCAACAACGACGAGACAGCCTACAGGGAAGGAGGTGAGGGCCCTCGGAGTGTGGTGTCAGAAAAATAACCTCTCACTCAACGTCAACAAAACAAAGGAGGTGATTGTGGACTTCAAGAAAGAGCAGAGGGTGCACCCCTCCATCCACATCGATGGGACAGTAGTGAAAGTGGCAAGTTTTAAGTTCCTCTGCCTACAAATCACGGACAAACTGAAATGGTCCACCCACACAGATAGTGTGGTGAAGAAGGCTGAAGGAATGTGGCTTGTCACCTAAAACACTCACAAACTTTTACAGATGCACAATCGAGAGCATCCTGTCGGGCTGTATCACCGCCTGGTACGGTATCACTAGTCACTATAAATAACGCCACTTTAATAATGTTTACATATCCTACATTACTCATCTCATATGTATATACTGTATTCTATACTGTATTCTATACTATCTATTGCATCTTGCCTTTGCCGCCCGGCCATCACTCATCCATATATTTATATGTACAGTGGGACAAAAAAGTATTTAGTCAGCCACCAATTGTGCAAGTTCTCCCACTTAAAAAGATGAGCGGCCTGTAATTTTCATCATAGGTACACTTAAACTATGACAGACAAAATTAGAAGAAGAAAAATCCAGAAAATCACATTGTAGGATTTTTAATGAATTTATTTGCATATTATGGTGGAAAATAAGTATTTGCTTGTTTGTAGGTGACCCGAATACTTATTTTCCACCATAATTTGCAAATTAATTAATAAAAAATCCTACAATGTGATTTTCTGGATTTTATTCCCTCATTTTGTCTGTCATAGTTGAAGTGTACCTATGATGAAAATTACAGGCCTCTCATCTTTGAACAAATAGAAATAAAAAATAGTTATATATTTAAAAAATAATTATAATAATACAAAAATAATTATAATATATAATTCTAAAAAAACATATATATAAAACATGCAGCAGCACTATCAAGGTTCTTATTAGCTATTTCCAGCCTTAGCTGAGACGATGAGCAAATAATTAGTTTTTAGATTTTACAGCACCTTACACAACATGCATCTGGTCATTTCCCTAATCACCCCATTCACTCTGTCCAATTTGAAATATAGTTGAGTAGTGGAGACCAGAGTCTATCAAACTTGGGCTGTCTCTTGCGGAGGTCATAAGTGAGCTTTTCAAGAGAAAGTCAGCAATCTGGTCAATCCACATTTTAAATGTAGGAGGGGTATTAGAGGCCCACAATAGAATAATACATTTCTTAGCAAAGTATGTAATAGTCATAAGCAAATTGTCTCTGTCAGGATCAAGAACAAAGTCCTGCTGGGCATTAAGAATATTGATATGACCCCGTGTATCTAACTGTAGGATTTTCTGTGCAGCAGTGTGTATAGATTGCCAAAATCTGGCAATCTCTCTACAATTCCAAAATACATGCATATAGGTTCCACTTTCAGAGGTACATCTTTTACAGTTAGGAGAGATGTCCGTTTTCATTCTATGGAGTCTCAAATGAGTGTAATAAAATTTGTACAACCATTTGTAATTAGATTCTTTCATTTTTACATTAGTATAGGAGCAGTATACCCTGTCGCAAACCTCCGCCCATAACTCATCACTGATAGTCAGACCAAGGTCCTTTTCCCAGATTATTTTTGAAGGAGTAAAGGAGGAGCCTCCTTTCTCAGAAAGGAGTCTATAGATATAAGATATTTTGCCTTTAATGGATTGTGCTGTGACAAGAAGGGTTTCAACTTCATTCAACTGAGTTTCTTATCTCCTCTTGGAAGTAAATGAGGAAATGAAATGTCTAATTGGAAGATATTTTTTCCAAAAATAATAAAGAAAATGGGATCTTGGCACGTCTGCTAAATGACTTAAATGTAAATGTAAATGTTGAATTCACTGCAGAGCTCTTGAACGGATTTCAGTGTAGTGGTTTTCTGATGAAATAGGTCTGAAAAGGTCCTGATTCCTAGAATATGCCAAAGATGAAAGTTGGCATCCTTCAGGACTTTTGTCAAGTCTGGGTTGCCTACTATGGGCGAGTGAGAACATATTTGGGAGGAAATACCCAGATATTTCTTAGTCCCTCCGCTAGTAGGGTGCTGTAAATCACAAAGGTTTTGGCCATGTTGCCCACTTCACTAAAGTTATTAATGAATATAATTGAGCTTAGTGGCAATGAACCACAGGATTGGGCTTCTATCTGAATCCATGTTGACTCTTGTCTGTCTGTGATCCATGTTAGCATGTTGCGGATTTGGGCAGACCAGTAGTACAATTGAAGGGAGAGAAGGGCAAGACCACACTTCGATTCAGGTTTCGATAGAGTGGAGAACTTGATCCTAGGTGTTTTATTGCCACATATAAATTTGATGATGCTTTGGTTAGTTGTTTTGAAAAAGGAAACTGGGAGATAGCATGGGAGCATCTGAAATAAATAGTTCAGTCTAGGGAAGATGTTCATACAGATGACATTAATTCTTCCTACTAAGCTAATTAAGAGGGAGATGCAGGTTTGGAGATCGTTCTTTATTCAATCCAGGAGTGGAAGATAGTTGTCCTTGAAAAGGCTATTCAGATCTGGTGTAATGAAGATCCCAAGGTATTGAAACCCCTGTGACTTCCATTGGAATGGACATAGTGTCTTCATAGAGCTGGTGAGCGTAAGATTGAGAGGGCAGACAGTGGATTTGTTCAAATTGATCTTATAACCTGAACTTGCCATAAGGAATCTCGCGAAATCTTGTGCTGCAGGCCGCCTGCAGAAACACCCGTAATACTTGGATTGCTCCTTATCAACTCTGCCAGCGGCTCCGCCCCCAACAAATAGAGCAGGGGGGGGACAGCGAACACCCTTGTCTTGTGCCTCGTCCCAAAGGGAATCTGTCAGAATTCAGTCCATTAGTAGTCACCATGACATTTGGATGAGAGTATAGTGATTTGATCCATTTAATAAAGTTTGGGCCCATATTGAACTGAGACTGAGAACAGAATGCTCCACTCCATCCTGTCGAACGCCTTCTCAGCATCCAGTGAAGCCAGCAGGACAAATCAAATCAAATCAAATTTTATTTGTCACATACACATGGTTAGCAGATGTTAATGCGAGTGTAGCGAAATGCTTGTGCTTCTAGTTCCGACAATGCAGTGATAACCAACAAGTAATCTAACTAACAATTCCAAAACTACTGTCTTATACACAGTGTAAGGGGATAAGGAACATGTACATAAGGATATATGAATGAGTGATGGTACAGAGCAGCATACAGTAGATGGTATCGAGTACAGTATATACATATGAGATGAGTGTGTAGACAAAGTAAACAAAGTGGCATAGTTAAAGTGGCTAGTGATACATGTGTTACATAAGGATGCAGTCGATGATGTAGAGTACAGTATATACATATGCATATGAGATTAATAATGTAGGGTAAGTAACATTATATAAGGTAGCATTGTTTAAAGTGGTCTTCTGTGTGTTTACTTGATCAATAATATCAAAAAGACGGCTAATGTTATCAGAAGAGTATCCGTCTCAAATAAATCCAGTTTGGTCCACTTTTATTATTTTGGGAAGAAGAGTGTTTGGTCTTTTGGCGAGCAATTTGGTAATTATTTTGTTGTCGTAATACAACAAGCTTATGGGCCGGAATGTACGAGCAGGATAGAGGCTCCTTGTCTTTTTTGCGCAACACTTTAATGTGAGCTGTGTGCATTGAGTCTGGGAGAACTCAGTTTTTGCAAAAACATCCAGCATTTGCATGAAAATAGGGCTAAGCTGGGGCCAAAATGCTTTGTAGAACTCTCTGGGGAATCCATCTGGGCCTGGGGACTTGTTAGGTGACATGGTGGTAATTGCCTCCAGGATCTCCTCAGGAGTACGGGGGAGTTGAGATCTTCTTAGTCGGTATCTGATAGTTTAGGTAGCGAGATTCCCTCTAGGAAGGAGTGGAGTTCTGCCGCTGTGTGTTTTCTCTCAGAGGTATATAGTTTGCAGTAAAAATCATGAAAGGTTCAATTTATATTTTTGGGGTCTTATGTGACCTCGTCCTCTGCTGTTCGGATAGCCATGATTGTACGCTCTAACGGCTCTTTTTTAAATTGGTAAGCAAGCAATCTACTCTGCCTATGGCTATGGTATTTCTGTTTAGTAAAGAACTTTTTTTTAACTCTCCCAAGTATAATCCAAATTCAGTTTGGCTTTGGCTGCTTTAAGTTGACTCCAGGAGGTGCTGTCTGAGGATTGTTTATGTACTCTTTCACAGCATTCTAGCTCGCTCTCAAGAACTAGCCTGTGTGCTTCCATTGCTATTTTCTTAGAGGGAACATATGCATTTAGATGACATCTTAGTGTGGCTTTGGCAGCGTCCCACATTGTGGCTGGAGAAACAGGAGAATCTTTGTTGTCTTGTGTGTAGTTGTCTATCCATGTAGTTACCAATGTATGGAACAATTTGTTTGATAACATGGAGGTGTTGAATTTCCAGCTCTTTGACCTCGGATGTTTTTGCAGCGGTCAAACCGGAGGTGGACAACGGCGTGATCTGAAAGTGCTATGGGTCCGATTGTACACGTGGCTGAAACTCTTTGGGATAAAAATGTAATCTATACGGGAGTAGGTGTTATGGACATTCGAGTAGTATGTATAGTCCATAGATGTGCCATTAGTCTCTCTCCAGATATCTATCAGTCCCATCTCTTTAGTAAAAGAGAGTTTAACATCTTTGCAGATCTAGGGTTTGTGGTGGGAACTTGAGATGATTTGTCTACAGTTGGGTTAAGGGTACAATTAAATTCTCCCGCCACCACGCCAAAGGAAACACAATGCTCATTGAAAAGGGTTATCATTTTTGACATGAAAGCAGGGGTATCTGTGTTAGGGGCGTATATGTTTAAGATAGTAATTGGTTGTCCATACAGTGACCCAGTTATCAAAATAAATATCCCCTCCGGATCAGATATGTTTTTGTCAATTATGAATGGAACATTCTTATGGATAAGTATGTTTGTACCTCTACTGTTTGATTTGAAAGATGAGAAATACACCTGTTCCCACCCAAGCTCTGCGGAGTTTGGCATGTTCGGCATCACAGAGGTGTCTTTCTTGTAATAGATAGGGCAATGTCTGCTTTTTCCTCTTCTTTTTTTTAGAGCACATAGTATCTTTTTCTGGTCTTTGGATATCGGTTATATGTTGTCTTACCTCCTTTAGTAATAACAGTAATAGTATTTAGTCATTGGTCCATTTCTCATTGACCAGGATTGTCTTTCAAAAAATGTTATGCCTCTTCGGGAGTTTTGAAGTGTCGCAGGGCTCCTTGGTGAAGAATCCTGAGCTCTTTTGGGTATTTGAATCCCCTGAAGATGCCTCGGTCAATGGAGTATTTCTTCACCTCGTCAAACTCTCTGCGCTTTCGGCGTATTCCAGCTGACAGGTCCGGGTGTAAAGTGAGTTTGGCATTTCCCACTGTGATGGTGTTGATTTTCGCCGCCTGTAGGACTCGTTCCTTGTCGGTGAATCTCAGGAAACGTATGGTGATTGGGTGTGGTGGTTGTCTGGCTGCTGGTGGGGGCCTCAGTGCTCGGTGAGCTCTTTCGAGTTGTTCTATGGGCCTGTCGGTGGACAGGTGGAGCCATTCGGAAGTTTGTCTTGCAGGTAGCGGATCAGGGGCATGTTTTCCCTCTTCTTTCTCACCCAGATTTAATAGAACACAATTATTCCTTCGCCCCCTATTTTTCAGGTCCTCTGTTTTCTCTTCCAGATGTTCTATTTTCTTTTTAGCATATGCTATTGTTTCCATGGTGTCTGTCCAATAAGTTTTCCATGGATAGGATTCGCCCCTCTGCCTCGTCCAGGCGTCCCGCGTTTATGGTTCTTGTTGGTGATGTCAGGCAAAGCATTTTCCAGGATTGTCACCTTGCCCCCCTATCACACTGAGCTGAGAGTTAATGGCATCTAATTTAATGTTGAGTTCTGCACGTTGGGATCTCAACTCAGAAAGGATGTCTTCGACAGAGTGCGAGGTTGGCATTCATTGGGCCTCGGGGGGATGGGTCCTCTTGCTCCTGGCTAATGGCGCTAGCTTTTTCTGAAGCTAGCTGCTTCTTGTTTTGTTTGTCAATTAGGATGTGTAGGGTGAATACCTGGTCTGTCGTGTGGTAACTTGGTAAAAAGCCAATTGGATATTTGCTCAGGATGTTGTTTTCACTGAGGAAATGTAGGAGTCTGCTATTAATGACAATGCAGAGGATTATTTCTCTGACTGTAACATCAGATGACACACACAGTCTTAACTGGGTTATCAGCCTCTGTGTCTGAGCATGTAACACTCCTCTTATTTCTGCCTTAAAAGGGAAATGTTTTTCTATTTTATCACTGTGGAATAAGAATAATATTACTGCTGTAACACACAGGAATGTCTAGTGGTATATTTAGTATCACACATACACACACCAGAACTCCTCATCAGACGGGGTTACCGTACATTTCTCCAGTGTTTGCTTTCTTACACATAATCTTTTACACAGAACATGACACATTTATACCTCAGACAGCCCTTCACACCACCTCCCTCCTCACCTCCACCATTTGTGATCCCTCCTCACCCCCCCTCCCTCCTCACCTCTGCTCCTCCCTTCTCCACCCCTTCGGCCTCCCTCCTCACCTGCACCCGTTCCCCCATTCACCTGCACCCCTTCCCTCTTCACTTCCACCCCTCATCCTCCCTCACCACTCCTTCCTCAACGCCACCCTTTCCCTTCCACTAGCTCTCTCCCAATGTCTCTTCTTACTACCTCTCCCTCCATCAGACACACGGGGCTGATTTAGGTTTTCTGAAGAATTGGAGTCATGTCTCATTGCTGTACTTGGACTATAAGACAATGTTGAAATGTCAAACTTACAAACTGAACTCTTTCCTCTCTTTCTCTTCCTCCCTCTCTCTTATTCCCTCGCTCCCTCTCCAGTGTGAGTCTGATGAAGAGTAAGTTGGATCCAGAGGGCTTGGGGATTGTGCTGCTGGCTCCGTTCCTCCTGGAGTTCTTCCCTGATCAGGTAACTGAAGAGGAGCTGAGATACTTTAAGGCTGCAGCGACATCCATAAAACATGCTGCGAAGACCGATTTGGTGTATGTGTGTATGTACATGAGCGCTTCTGTTTTGTTAGTGGCTTGTGGCTGACGATAGATATGAATTTGTTGAGTCAAATCTTTTACAGCAATGTACTGGTGACCAAAATGTTTAAATATATATTTACACAAACTCCTGTTCAGACAGGGACTCTGTGGCAGGGAACCATGGCTGAAGAGTGGGAGAGCGAGAGGCAAAGAGAAAGGGAGGTGGGGACAGAGAGAGAGAGAGAGAGAGAGGAGCGGGAAGTGTGTTAAAGTGATCAGGGCTTCGGGGACTCACCAGAGGAATGGCCCTTGGCCACAAAGAAATTATACTGCCATTAGCCAACTGGACACACACACACACACACACAGACTGAGGTCATGGTTTCACATAAACATACTCTCACAGACTATTAGCATTCTGGAACGTCCCAGCAAAGTGTTTGGCTCTGTGTCATTATTGACTGGTTTCTAATATAGGCTGTTCTGTGGGATTGGGGTTATGGTTTCACAAACGCGTGTGTGTGCACGTGCGCTCACACACACACACACACACACACACACACGTATGTGGGTTTGGGGTATGGATATGGTTTCAGGCTAAAGTATGCTGAATTGTCTGTGGGTTCCCATATACACACCTTCCAGAGCAGAGTTATCGACACGCATCCCAGAGATGACTCCATGATTGTTAACTGGTGTATATTGTGTTTTCAGGATACTGGAATCCCAGACTCCTTCCCTGTCTACCACTACAATGGCCTGAAACAGTCCAACCACAACGAGAGGGTAAGATATACACACACACCTCTAAAACAGCCTGAAACTGTCATGCCACTATGATAATGTAAGGTGTTGGTGTGTGTTGTCTCTCTTTGTCAGGTGGAGTATGTTCAGGGTTCAGCCCTGGTCCTGGGCTTGGAGGACCCCATGGTGAGGACAGATGACACTCCAGTGAAGCGCTGCCTCCAGACCAAGTGGCCCTACATAGAACTGCTGTGGAATACTGACCGCTCCCCTTCACTTAACTAACTCGCTGCTAGGGTGGTAGAGGACTGACTGATCTCTACAGGAACGAAGACCACAAAGACTGAGACACACAGTACATGTACACTGCTGCACAAACACACAGCAATTTGCTCACTGTCCTGGGCAGGACAAAAACAGAACATATGCCATTACACACACCCTTGACATACAGACACACTTGTTTACTGTTAATGCTGTTGTGTTTTACATGACTGTAAATTAAGTCACAGGATGTTTTTGGTTTGCTGTAAAAATCTGAATGAATTATTATTGTCACCCTGTAGATGACTGTTTTATACTCTGGGATATATGCACCTAATAAGAACTACATGTAAAGGAAACAGCTGACCACGTTGGATGTAAACCTGTAACTGACTGACTGGAGCTATGCTTCTGTAACACCCAGCTTTCTGACTGTTAAAGAGATAAACAACCAAAGCTTTCCGCAAGACAAATATACAGTGGGGCAAAAACGTATTTAGTCAGCCACCAATTGTGCAAGTTCTCCAACTTAAAAAGATGAGAGAGGCCTGTAATTTTCATCATAGGTACACTTCAACTATGACAGACAAAATTAGGAAGAAAATTCAGAAAATCACATTGTAGGATTTTTAATTTATTTATTTGCAAATTATGGTGGAAAATAAGTATTTGGTCAATAACAAAAGTTTGCTCAATACTTTGTTATATACCCCCTGTTTTCGCAATGACAGAGGTCAAACGTTTTCTGTAAGTCTTCACACACGGTTGCTGGTATTTTGGCCCATTCCTCCATGCAGATCTCCTCTAGAGCAGTGATGTTTTGGGGCTGTTGCTGGGCAACACGGACTTTCAACTCCCTCCAAAGATTTTCTATGGGGTTGAGATCTGGAGACTGGCTAGGCCACTCCAGGACCTTGAAATGCTTCTTACGAAGTCACTCCTTCGTTGCCCGGGCGGTGTGTTAGGGATCATTGTCACGCTGAAAGAACCAGCCACGTTTCATCTTCAATGCCCTTGCTGATGGAAGGAGGTTTTCTCTCAAAATCTCACGATACATGGCCCCATTCATTCTTTCCTTTACACGGATCAGTCGTCCTGGTCACTTTGCAGAAAAACAGCCCCAAAGCATTTTGTTTCCACCCCCATGCTTCACAGTAGGTATGGTGTTCTTTGGATGCAACTCTGCGTTCTTTGTCCTCCAAACACGACGAGTTGAGTTTTTACCAAAAAGTAATATTTTGGTTTCATCTGACCATATGACATTCTCCCAATCTTCTTCTGGATCATCCAAATGCTCTCTAGCAAACTTCTTACGGGCCTGGACATGTACTGGCTTAAGCAGGGGGACACGTCTGGCACTGCAGGATTTGCGTCCCTGGCGGCGTAGTGTGTTACTGATGGTAGGCTTGGTTACTTTGGTCCCAGCTCTCTGCAGGTCATTCACTAGGTCCCCCCGTGTGGTTCTGGGATTTTTGCACACCGTTCTTGTGATCATTTTTTCATCTTGCATGGAGCCCCAGATCGAGGGAGATTATTAGTGGTCTTGTATGTCTTCCATTTCCTAATAATTGCTCCCACAGTTGATTTATTCAAACCAAGCTGCTTACCTATTGCAGATTCAGTCTTCCCAGCCTGGTGCAGGTCTACAATTTTGTTTTTGGTGTCCTTTGACAGCTCTTTGGTCTTGGCCATAGTGGAGTTTGGAGTGTGACTGTTTGAGGTTGTGAACAGGTGTTTTTATACTGATAACAAGTTCAAACAGGTGCCATTAATACAGGTAAAGAGTGGAGGACAAAGGAGCCTCTTAAAGAAGAAGTTACAGGTCTGTGAGAGCCAGAAATCTTGCTTGTTTGTTGGTGACCAAATACTTATTTTCCACCATAATTTGCTAATTAATTAATTAATGTGATTTTCTGGATTTTTTTTTCTCATTTTGTCTGTCATAGTTGAATTGTACCATTGATGAAAAGTACAGGCCTCTCATCTTTTTAAGTGGCAGAACTTGCACAATTGGTGGCTGACTACTTTTTTGCCCACCTGTATATGCACATACACACACACCTATTTGAACTACATCTGAGTTAGTTTGACCTCTTAATACTGAGGCAGGGTATCCCTGACCCAGATTAGGTTTACTGCATTATCGCCATTGAAATAGTCCTGGTGCAGCCTAAATTTGGGGCTGGGAAAGTAGCCTCCAATGGTTTTTACAGGAGATTACATACACACACACTGGTGTTTACAGCATAAATGGACCAATCACAGCAGAGACATGAAGACATTCCTCCTGTTTAGTGGTTTGACCTGGAAGTAGAACCTTTGGCTGGTTTTACACGTTGCGCAACTTCTCTCTTCACACCAACGCAGGACGTGATATGGTATTTGTCACCCCCCCACCCAACGAATAAACCATTTTTTCTTCACTTCTCGTGTGGGCTTGTTCGACGTTGCCGACTAATCTACACATCACCTTGCATCATAGTCTCGCCTAACCATCTGTCTACTTGCATCATAAGAAACTACTCATTATTGTTTGTAGATCAGTCAGTCACAATTTAACTACCATTCATCATGGATTTGGACAGAATGCTCTCGAAAATGGCCTGTATGTATGTGCGTACATGTGTCAGTCTCCATATGGTGTATGTTTGTTATTGGAAAGAGTCCGCCTGCCATTTGGTACCTTTGCCTTACCCTGGATTATCTCTGTGTGTCTTTGTTGGATGAAACTGGGAGAGAGAGGAGAAAACAATAACAGATGGTTGAACTATTGAGCGCACACTGAAACTAATACAAATTACAACGCTTTTACCTGGTGAGGGACCCTCATAACACAGGCATGCGGCACACCAAAGAGAGGAGCACTACTCTTTTTCTAGTCCTCTTTGTGTGTGCACGCACATGTGTATCCTCGCCAGGTGAAGTTTCTAAGAACTGAAATCCTGTTGAATATCTCAAGTCTCTTTTTTTTTCATTCTGTTCATCTTGGATTTACACGAAAGCAGTTGAGAAAGAGCAGTCCACCTATTAACATTGTTCAAAAGGGCAGTTTTAAGAGCGCTGTTCACGTGTGTGTGTGTGTGTGTGTACACTGAGTTAAACTATCCACCTCTATATGCCTGCACACAGCAAGCCGAAACATGCTCACACAGTTAGCATATGTGCTCCATGAGAATGGCAGGTACGCAGGCATGGTAATTCTGTTTGTGTCTGTCTGTCGTTGGTCACCATGTGCATGTGTGAGACCATATGCTGGTCTGTAATATAATGAATGAGCCACTATGGTTCCATCTGTCTCTGGAGTTCAACACTGACATTCACTACTGTTCAAAAGTTTGGGGTCACTTGTTTTTAAAAGAAAATCTATTTTTTGGGCCCTTTTAAGATAATATCAAATTGATCAGAAATACAGTCCAGACATTGTTAATGCTGTGTACTACTCCCTTCACAAAACAGTACAAACTGGCTCTAACCAGAATAGAAAGTGGAAGGCCCCGGTGCACAACTGAGCAAGAGGACAACTACATTATAGTCTGCCTAGAAGGCCAGTATCCCGGAGTTGCCTCTTCACTGTTGACGTTGAGACTGGTGTTGAGGACCTGTGAGGCATCTGTTTCTCAAACTAGACACTAATGTACTTGTCCTCTTGGGCACTGGGGCCTCCCACTCCTCTTTCTATTCTGGTTAGAGCCAGTTTGTGCTGTTCTGTGAAGGGAGTAGTAGGATTTTATAATGATCAATTAGCCTTTTTAAATTATGAACTTGGATGAGCTAACACAACGTACCATTGGAACACAGGAGTGATGGTTGCTGATAATGGGCCTTTGTACTCCTGCATGTAGATATTCCAATAAAAATCAGCTGTTTCCAGCTACAATGGGCATTTACAACATTAACAATGTCTACACTGTATTTTTGATCAATTTGGTGTTATTTTAATGGACAAAAAATGTGCTTTTCTTTCAAAAACAAGGACATTTCTAAGTGACCCCAAACTCTTGAACGGTAGTGTACATTAACAGGGAGGGAGGGAATGGGTTGATTGAGACGGAGAGAGAGATACGGACAGCAAGAGGAGTGCAGAGAGACATAAGGAAAGAGATTGAGAACAGCAGAGGGAAAGAGAGGGAGGGGTAAAGAAGGAAGAGGGCATGCGAGGGGAGGGGTTAAGGAGAGTTGGGGAAACTTGTCTCCATCTGGTAGGTCAAGGTTGCTCACTCCCTCTCATCACCATGCAGCCTCAGATTATGCAACAAGCACAACACACACAACCCCACCTGGTTCATATCACTTGTCGGGAAAATATGAAGAAGTGGTTTACAGTAACATCCCATCTCTACACACGCACACACTAACATAGAAACACATACATTTCAGCCTAAGTACTTCATTTTGGACAACAGCTAAATAAATTGTTACTCAGGTCATCACAGATCCCAGATGTTTGGACAATGTGGTCCACATAAGTCATGTTTCTCTAACACAAATGGACATAGAGCATCTCTTTTAACATGTTCCTCATAACAGCTGAGAAAGAGCAGTACTCCACAGCAGTCACAGTTTTACAGCTCACTACGACTTTATGAGACTTTCAGTCTCTTGACAACAATGAAACACTCTGAAGTTTCAATTTTAATTAAAACTCCTGATGCTGATTAGGAGCAGACTGAGTTAACGCAGGAACACACACACTTTACACACTTTATACACATACACTGGAGTAGTGATGTGGGCATAGTGGTATGGTCTGCGTTGATAAGACAACACTTCAGATCTACTGTACAGGATGTAGGCTATGCAGGCAAGATGTCTACAACACACACACAAGTTGTGTGTGGATCAGAATAGGTTACGAATTTATTTATAGCTTCACTTTTGGGAGAGGACTCGCGCAGGACAGGGGACTGGTAACGCGTGCGGTGAAAACCCATCACACACACACACACACTCACATAGGCCTACACACACAAACACATTTAGACACACACACACAACGTGTTAGGCCTAACCCATCTTTAGTTTTAGTCCGCGGGCTGGCGTGTTTAACTTTAGATCTCAGTAATAATTACGCAAGATAATTACCGGTGATTATTCTTTAATGGAAGGAAACGCACCTAATTAAACCCGCGCGGTCAGAATAAACGGTGTAATAATAAAACACCGCGAAACGCGAATCTGTAATATCAGACTTCAATCAGTATCACCACACTGACTGAGGTCATGCCATATTATAGGACTATTGTGCGTGTGAGTGAGCGAGCGAGCAAGAAAGAGAGAGAGAAATCATTAATACATCCACTTTATAGTATTATTGCTTCTCGATCCAAACCTACGAATGGAGAAAATTACTTTTTTCCCCTCCATATAAAACGATAGCTTTATGATGCAGCCCCTTGGCGCGCGTTCTGATGTGGTCTGGGTACGGTCTTGAAGTGGGTCGAAGTGTTGTGCAACGGGGGCGCGCACAGAATAGAAGCGCGCTGCCGCAGCGACAGGAGAGTCTGGCTACAGGCTGTAGAGGAGTTTAGAGTGTGTGTGAGTGAGAGCATCAAGCGATCTGACCCGGCGGAGAGTGTGTGTGAGTGCCTAGTGTGGGAGACAGCGGCGAGAGCGGAACGCACGGGCACGCACAACTTGGGATAACTCACCTGGCTGGACAGAAACATCTCTCTCCCTCCATCTCGCCTATCATCTCTCTCCTTGCTAAGGGATTCGAGCGGTGTGATAGACTACTGGTCTGGCTGCGGGGAAGGTGTTAATGTGTGCCTATAGGATGTATGCATTTGGTGGGATGTTGTGTCGCGTGGTGTCGGTGCTATGGCCTGTCCTTTCGGTTGTCTCGGGCTTCAACCTGCATGCGGAGCGCCCTGCGGTGTACCGAGGACCAGAGGGGAGCTACTTTGGTTACTCCGTGGACTTCTACCGACCGACCCCCGAAAGCAGCACGTGAGTCCGAAACAGTCCGAGACCACAACTATCAGTTTAAAACATTGCATTTTTTTATGTTCTTAATTTCCATTTGGAACAGCCTACAAAGGACTGCGGGTTCATGTTGGGTTAATGTGAATTAAGTTTGGATTCCCCGAAACAACATGTCCGGACAGAGAGATGGGTTCATTCTCCTAATAAAATAGTAGAATAAAATATCATTATTTCAACAGGAAATTCGTCTTGCAAGTGAACACAAATACAGTAACAAATGTTACAGAATAGTAAGCTGTTGGGAGTTTTCCAAGCCCACCAAGACTACAGGAAACAATATGTCATATTGCTAGTAGCCTACTGTACTTGTGCTTTCTGTGCTGACTGTGATGAGCGCTGGGATTTGTAAACAAACTGAGGGCTGTTTTATTACCAAGATGCTCCTATCATGATTCTTGTTTCAGCTCCTTAGTTCTATGCTCTGGATAAGAGCTTCTGCTAAATGACTAAAATATTAATGGGTCTTGCCCAACGAATATGTTAATACTCTCTCTCTCTCTCTCTCTCTCTCTCTCTCTCTCTCTCTCTCTCTCTCTCTCTCTCTCTCTCTCTCTCAGAGTGTGTGGGTCTTTGTGTGTTAAAGACTATTTCTTTCTCTTAAGTTTTGTGTGTGAACATTCGGTTAGTGGCATTATATCTCTGTCATGACTGTCCCTGCAGGTTGAGTGTATTGGTGGGAGCACCCAAGGCCAACACATCCCAGCCAGGCATCATAGAGGGAGGAGCTGTCTACTACTGTCCCTATCCCCTAAACCCTGACCCCACCAAGCAACCCTACAGCTGCACACAGATACCCTTCGACAACGCCAGTGAGTTACACCATGCGGTGTACCTGTGTGTATGATGTGTGTGTGTGTGTGTGTGTGTATGTGCTAGTTTTGCTCTCACAAAGTTAATGAGTGAGTATGAAGGGGTTAACTCCTGCCCATGTGGTTGGCTTCAGGTTTCAGGAGCACAGAAGAACTGTACATGTGTGTTTTGTGTTCCTGATAGAAGTGTAATTTCACCTGATGCACTTACATACATCCGGACAAATAACAGAACACAAGAGAGCGCCCTCACACTAATGTGTGTGTGTGTGTGTGTGTGTGTGTGTGTGTGTGTGTGTGTGTGTGTGTGTGTGTGTGTGTGTGTGTGTGTGTGTGTGTGTGTGTGTGTGTGTGTGTGTGTCTGTGTCTGTGTCTGTGTCTGTGTTATGATCCACATGGTCTTTGTCAGCTGGAGTGTATGAAGAGGGCCATAGAAAAATAACTACTATTCATGTCTATGAGAAGGATATGTCGGTGGGTGGTGGCTGAATGCATCTGTCTGTCTGGAATTCGGTCCTGTCACCTCTGTTTCTTTATTGAATAACTACTTCCTGTTGCACTAACTCGTCTATTCTGATAGGATGGGCAATCAATTTCATAGAGATTAATAACTCCTCCACTATCGTTCTCTCTCTCTCTCTCTCTCTCTCTCTCTCTCTCTCTCTCTCTCTCTCTCTCTCTCTCTCTCTCTCACACTCTCAATTATCCTGGGGGAGGGGTAAAGTGTGAGTGTGTAAGAAGCAGTCAGCGGGCTCGGGGGGCTAAACTGTGAGCACATGGGAATTCATTTTCCCTCTGAGACTGTGAGACTGGAGGGGATAAGAGGGGGGAAGGAGGGGATGTCTGCTTGTTATTAGATCTTCAGATTTGGATTTGTGTGTGTGTGTGTGTGTGTGTGTGTGTGTGTGTGTGTGTGTGTGTGTGTGTGTGTGTGTGTGTGTGTGTGTGTGTGTGTGTGTGTGTGTGTGTGTGTGTGTGTGTGTGTGTGTGTGTATATGGCTAAGGTTACTGTAGCCTCATTAATACAGGTTCAAACCAGCGACATAAGAGACAGACACCCACGCATACAATCTATCAACACACACACACACACACACACACACACACACACACACACACACACACACACACACACACACACACACACACACACACACACACACACACACACACACACACACACACACACACACACACACACACACACACACATAGAGCCATACAGGGGGAAGGAGAGAGAGATTGAAGGAATTAAGCAAATTAGACTAGAGAGGGTGCATTATGGTGATCAGTGACATGGCAGTGGTGCGCCTGGCCTGGTGCAGTTAAAGGGAAGAGAAGTAGCCACTTACTGGGTTAAGGGTTAGGAACAGTGTGCAGGTGTGCTTGAGGTCATGCTAATGACAAAACATGACACAAGACATATGGGGATAGCTCACTCAAATTTCATAATTAGCTCATCTCTTTCTTACCTTGTCGTCTAGTATGGGCCGGGAGAAACTGCAGTCTTCAGTGTGTGTGTGTAGGCTGCTGGTGCCTTATGAGGCGTAGAGACTCCGTCTCTCTAAACAGGCCCAGCTGGCCTTCAATAACACAGGAAAGGATCTGCATTGGAGCAGGCTAACACACACACACACACACACACACACACACACACACACACACACACACACACACACACACACACACACACACACACACACACACACACACACACACACACACACACACACACACACACACACACACACACACACACACACACACACACACACACACACACACACACACACACACACACACACACACATAGAGCCATACAGGGGGAAGGAGAGAGAGATTGAAGGAATTAAGCAAATTAGACTAGAGAGGGTGCATTATGGTGATCAGTGACATGGCAGTGGTGCGCCTGGCCTGGTGCAGTTAAAGGGAAGAGAAGTAGCCACTTACTGGGTTAAGGGTTAGGAACAGTGTGCAGGTGTGCTTGAGGTCATGCTAATGACAAAACATGACACAAGACATATGGGGATAGCTCACTCAAATTTCATAATTAGCTCATCTCTTTCTTACCTTGTCGTCTAGTATGGGCCGGGAGAAACTGCAGTCTTCAGTGTGTGTGTGTAGGCTGCTGGTGCCTTATGAGGCGTAGAGACTCCGTCTCTCTAAACAGGCCCAGCTGGCCTTCAATAACACAGGAAAGGATCTGCATTGGAGCAGGCTAACACACACACACACACACACACACACACACACACACACACACACACACACACACACACACACACACACACACACACACACACACACACACACACACACACACACACACACACACACACACACACACACACACACACACACACACACACACACACACACACACACACACACACACACACACAGTAATGCACATTTTGTGCATGACAATGGACATTAAAGATCAAGGTGTATTTCTAGAAACGTCAATAGAAACATTATTTTTTTAAAGTTAGTGATGTCCATGTTACGTTAGTTAGCTAACAAATCTGGGCCTTCCATGGTGTATAGGCAGGCTTGACCCATGTTGTACAGAGACTAGACCTATTAGGGCTGGGCCAGGTTGATTGATGCCGTAATAAAACTCTCTCTCTCTTTCCCTCCTCCCTCCCCCATCTCTCTCTATAGATAACAGGATGATTAAGGTTAATGGCACCAGGGAGCCTCTGGAGTTCAAGTCTCACCAGTGGTTTGGAGCCTCAGTTAGAACTCACAAAGGCAAAGTGGTGGTGAGGAATGATATTCTGTCTAACCCGTCATAGATGTAAACCACCAGTGCAACGACTAACTAATACACTTTGAACCAGTCATATACATGTATTGTGTGTGTGTGTGTGTGTGTGTGTGTGTGTGTGTGTGTGTGTGTGTGTGTGTGTGTGTGTGTGTGTGTGTGTGTGTGTGTGTGTGTGTGTGTGTGTGTGTGTGTGTGTGTGTGTGTGTGTGTGTGTGTGTGTGTGTGTGTGTGTGTGTGTGTGTGTGTGTGTCTAGGCCTGTGCTCCTCTCTACCACTGGCGTACTGTGAAGGTGAACGGTGAGAAGGACCCGGTAGGAACCTGCTATGTTGCCGTGCAGAACTTCAGCGCCTACGCAGAATACTCACCCTGTAGGACCAGTGAGTTCACACACACACTAAGGTCACTATCAGGTGGCCATTTGTAAACACCCACTGGAACACACAACTAGTCTTGGTGTCCTGGTGTATTTGGAAAAAAGCCACGGGATGGTTTTTCAATACTGTCAAAACAAAAGTTTTTCAATTAATTTGAATATTTGTAGCAACTTTTTAAGTTATTACCTGCAGTCAACTTGTGCAATACCTTAGGAGATAAAGCAGATTGCGTTCTTCATTTTAACCTGTCACAATATTTTAGATGAAGCTTACAGTAGTTCCCCAGAACAGTTGAGCCAGTCACGTGTCTGTTTGTTAATAGCACCACGGGAGAAAGCGAGCTGATGAGTCCATAACTTTCTATATCTATTGGCGAGTCTCTGTTGTGCAGCGCACATGAGGTGATGAAGTTACACTTGGATGCAAATCACTGCTAAATAATGGCTTTCTGCCAGAAGTCAAAGAGCTCTGGATGAGTTGTCTGTATAGCTGCCGTTTTTTCCCTGTGCTTCTACCAATGTTTTGTTTCCTCCCCGTTCATCCCCCCCATCTACTCCGTGTACACATGCTGCTCTTCTTTTAGAAAAGCACGCATCACAACCTTTCATTTGCACAACATCTCTTGTTTACTTTTGCTTGGAAACGTCCACACTCACTGAAAATGACATTTGGTAGCTACTTGCTATGCTTGGATAACTTTATGAGCTTTATTTGCCTGTCTGCAATTAGTTTATGTTCATTTTCGCCCGTTAGCATTTAGCTATGTAATTTTGCTATTAGTTTGTGCAAATTTTATTAACATTCTGGTAATAGAGGCCCAATGGGCTTTTCTTGTATTTATACCCCCCTTGTGTTCTATGCCGGTAATATTGTAAATCCCAGTATTAGAGAAGGAAGGTATGACAATATGAAAATCTGAATACCGTCCAACCTAATGCACAACTCTTATTATTGACTCTCTACACAAACATCCTGACACACACACGCGCGCGCACACACACACACACACACACACACACACACACACACACACACACACACACACACACACACACACACACACACACACACACACACACACACACACACACACACACACACACACACACAACACACACCCGTCTGGTGTTTTAGTGATTCTGGAGGTTATTTAAGGGTTTGTTTTATGTTGTCAGTGATATTCTACAACATCGACATCAAACAACCTAAAAGGAAAACATAAAACATTCTACTCTACTGGACAGTTTTTATTGAGATCAACGTGATGGTCCCAAGGGGGTTGGACGCACAATGCTACTGTACAAACCCAGCACACCTGCGCACGCACACATACACATATCTATCTACACACACACACACACACACACACACACACACACACACACACACACACACACACACACACACACACACACACACACACACACACACACACACACACACACACACACACACACACACACACACACACACACACACACACACTCAGTATCTGTAATGTTTCCAACCCAGTGTGTGTATTTCAACAATTCTCTCTGGGAGCTTCCTGTTTAGAATTTAATGTGGATTTATGACCTCCAGCTAACACACATAGCAGTCAGTATGTGTGTGTGCGTGTGTGTGAGTAGTTACGACTCATTTCACCTCTCCTCGGGGTGCCTCTGGAACATGGGGAATGATTCATTATCAGCCAGGTTTACACACACACACACACACACACACACACACACACACACACACACACACACACACACACACACACACACACACACACACACACACACACACACACACACACACACACACACACACACACACACACACACACACACACACACACACACACACACACACTCTGATTTCTTCCACATAGAGTTTGGACATATGGAATAGTGGAGAGGTAAAGTTCGAGCTACTTGGAGGGCCAGGGTCAGACTTTGTGGAACACTTCAACTAATAACAATTCATCATAGGAGGGTTGAAACAATGATCTGATATGGTGTGTGATTGTGTTTGTCAGATGATCCAGACCCGGAGGGACAGGGTTTCTGCCAGGCCGGGTTCAGTGTGGACTTCACCAAGGTAACAACCATCACTACCCACGTGACGTCCTCATCACCGTCCATGTCATGACATCCTCATCACTGTCCATGTCATGACATCCTCATCACTGTCCATGTCATGACATCCTCATCACTGTCCATGTCATGACATCCTCATCACTGTCCATGTCATGACATCCTCATCACTGTCCATGTCATGACATCCTCATCACTGTCCATGTCATGACATCCTCATCACTGTCCATGTCATGACATCCTCATCACTGTCCATGTCATGACATCCTCATCACTGTCCATGTCATGACATCCTCAATACAGAGAGAACCCCTTAGTTATTTTCTAACACACTAGCACAGCCGAGTCAACATATTCCGAGACGTGTGTGTAAAAAGACCTGTTTGTCATAACAGCCTCCCTCCTCATCCTCACTTTCTCTTTGTCTGACTCCTCCCTTCTCAGGGCTATAGAAAGACACACAATCAGGGTTAGAGGGGAGGGAGCTAGGAGGCATGCAACTTTGTCTGTTTCAATCACAGAGGGCCTTGCTCATGTGAACATCTGAACCCTCTGCCTCTCTGCTCAATGTACCCTCTTGTACAGGAAGCTGTCATTTTCAACAGGAAGTACACATGGATGACTGAAGACAGTGCACACACACACACACACACACACACACACACACACACACACACACACACACACACACACACACACACACACACACACACACACACACACACACACACACACACACACACACACACACACACACACACACAGAGAGAGAAACAAACAGACAGACACACAGACATTGTCTTTTATGATTGTTTCTTCACTGTTTATCAATCTGTGTATACAGGTAAATCAGGATGAGCTAGGCCAGTTCAAGGTCCAATGCAGCCATTTTTATCTGAATATTAAAACATGTTTGGGTAACAATGAAGTACCTTACTGTGATTGTTTCCGATTAAAAGGGTAAAAATAAACAAAAACAGCTTCTTAGCAAAGAGCAAGTTCAAAGCAAGAATTTTGCTATAACTGTCTGGGAGTGGTCTGAGTGGAGAGGGGAAAACTGGAAATGACATGTTATTGGCAGAGAGTTTTGGAACTGACTTTCTTATTGTTCTATTAACTAATGTACTACCTGGTGATGACACCAGGCAGGCCAAAACTACATCCCAACAAAATAGGCTGACATTTCAGATGGTCTTTTCAAACAGCTCTTACACTAATATGGCATTATCATAATGTGGAAATATATATAAAACACAGGAATATCATTTTTCTAACTGCACTGGGCCTTTAAAGTGCATTGAATTTGGTTTGACACAGGTAGATTAAGTATCGTCACTTACAGTGGGACAAAAGAGTATTTAGTCAGCCACCAATTGTGCAAGTTCTCCCACTTAAAAAGATGAGAGAGGCCAGACAGTCTGCTTGGAGTTCGCCAAAAGTCACCTAAAGGACTATCAGACCATAAGAATCAAGATTCTCTGGTCTGATGAAACCAAGATTTAACTATTAGACCTGAATGCCAAGTGTCACGTCTGGAGGAAACCTGGAACCATTCCTACGGTGTGGCATGCTGGTGGCAGCATCATGCTGTGGGGATGTTTTTTGGCGGCAGGGACTGGGAGACTAGTCAGGATCGAGGGAAAGATGCAAAGTAAAGTACAGAGAGATCCTTGATGAAAACCTGCTCCAGAGCACTCAGGACTTCAGACTGGGGCGAAGGTTTACCTTCCAACAGGACAACAAGCCTAAGCACACAGCCAAGACAACGCAGGAGTGACTTCGGGACAAGTCTCTGAATGTCCTTGAGTGGCCCAGCCAGAGCCCAGACTTGAACCCGATCGAACATCTCTAGAGAGACCTGAAAATAGCTGTGCAGCGAAGCTCCCATCCAACCTGACAGAGCTTGAGAGGATCTGCAGAGAACAATGGGAAAAACTCCCCAAATACAGATGTGCCAAGCTTGTAGCATCATACCCAAGAAGACTCGAGGCTGTAATCGCTGGCAAAGGTGCTTCAACAAAGTACTGAGTAAAGGGTCTGAATACTTATGTAAATGTGGTATTTCAGCCTGTTTATTTTTAATACATTTGCAAAAATATCTAATAACCTGTCTGAATACTTTCCGAATGCACTTTAAATTCAGCTTTTGTCCAGTCTTGAGGAAGTTAGTCCTAACCCTGGACTGACCCAGACTTTATCTTCCTCAGGAGGGGACACTGGTGGTGGGTGGACCTGGCAGCTTCTACTGGCAAGGTAACATTAGCTCACTCCATGTGAAACAATAGAATTGCAAAAAAGAGGCAGAGAGAGGGAGAAAGAGATGAGTTTAGCAGCACGGTGAAGGCACATTCCTGCACCAGACCCAGATTCACATAGTATTTGATTAAGCACTGCTCCAGTTCATTTCTCTCATTCCTGGTGTGCAGTTTGATCCCAGGAGAAGCCAGATTAGGACAATGTAGAGTGAGAGCCCCTGCCTCCTCTCTCTCTGATAGGAAGTGTTTGAGTGAGTCTAGTCTCAGTTGTAATGTGCTGATCAGAGGGAAATGGGGTGTGGAGGAACTCTCACTCGCCATGATAATTAGTGTGTGTTGGAGGGCAGACACCTGCTTCACAGTGGACCTTGAAGTTGGAAAGTGTGTGGGTGTGTGTGTGCTGTGGGGGGCATGGTGGGAGGGGTTACTCTTCCTGTCTCTCCTGTCCTGATGTCTCCTTGCTTATCTTCATTGAGGTGATATTAGCACACAGCTGTGTGTGTGTGTGACGGTGAGTGTGCATGCAAGTGTGCATTTGTGTGTTTATGTGAGACAGTTACTAATACAGGGTAGTAAACGCTCCTCCTTTTATCACAGTCACATCATGTTAACCTCTGTGCCCTATCGCTCCAGTTGCTTAATTCATTTGAAAAACGAAAGAGGATAGGAACATGCTTTTACAACAACAACTGCCTACTATGTCTGCCATATGTGTAATGAATATGATGGTAGACAGAGAGCTGGTTTCAAGCGCAGGGTGTAGCAGGTGTTTATTGTAAAGGACCACAGGAGGAGGCAGGTAGCTGGGTCCAGGGGCAGGCAGAAGGTCATACACAGGGGGTCCAACAAGGCAACAGTACAGGCAGTGAAAAGGCTGGTAACGTAGTACGGGAGATCAGGCAATATGTAGATGACAGGAAATCTGATAGGCTAAGGTGCAGGCAGGGAATAGGCAGAAGGCGTCGTTAGTGAGGCAGGCAAAGACTATCATATACGGCAGGAGTAAATCACGGGGAAAACCAGCGCAGAAAGACGTGTGTCACAAAACAAACAATACCTCAGTGATGGGGTGCAAAGAACTGAACCAAATAGTGTGTTATAATGACATACAGGTGTGTGAACAGGTGATCAGAATTCAGATGATTGGGATCTGGAGAGTGAGCTGCGTTCAGGGGATCTACGTGTTTGAGGGTGTGAGTTGGATGCAGATGTTACAATATGCCTTCAAAATGGAGCGAGAGACAGAAGTGGGTGAGAGAGAGACAGAGAGATGGATAGTCAGTGAGTATTTTTATGAGTTCATATTATGTTGTATTAATCCTTTGTTGAAGGTGGTTTATGATCTCTCTATGCCCCTGGTTTGTGTGTATAAGCGTTTGTGTGTGTGTGTGTGTGTGTGTGTGTGTGTGTGCATGTCGTTGCCCTCAGCTTGGCTCAGCTTCCTGGTGTTTAAACACTTCCTCTAGATGTTTATAAAAGCTCTGAGCAGAGAGTTTATTGTCTCTAATATACAGCTATTATCACAGGTGATTATGCTGAGTTATTATGGGAAGCCTTTTATACAGCTTATTATCAGAGGATCTGAAGGAACCTCTTATACTATCAGTAATGAGGAAGTCTGCAGAGTCTCTGTAATTAGGGTTAAGAGCTGTCTGTGGAGTGTGTGTGTGCGTGTGTGTGTGGAGAGGGTCTGTTTCTGTGTCTGTGGTTACGGTCTGTGAAGAGGGTCTGTCTTGTCTGAGTAGAAGGTCTGTCTTTGTAAGTCTGTGACTTGGGTTAGGGTCTGTGTAGGTATGCGTCTGTATTTAGGCTTAGCGTCCAAGTCTGAAGGGAGTTAGGAAAAGTGGGAGTCTGAGACAGGGGCGATTTCTCTCTGCCAGGACCCACCACATTAAGGAGGATTGATGTGAGGTTGAGGGCAGCTGGAGATAAAGCAGTAGGCCTATGTTTGTCTGACCTCCCTCTCCATCGCACAGCATTTGCTACAATAGCAGAGAGAGAGCGAGAGAGAGAAAGTGTGTATGTGTGTGTCATTCTAACTCCTGCTAACGGGGTGTTTCAGTGTTCCTCAGGGAAGAGCACCTCATACCTGTGAGTTTCATAACAAATGGCAGGAAAGTGTGTGTAGGGGCGTGCATGTGTGTATGATAGACTGACAGTGCAGAAGTTATTGCTCCCCATTGGGGCTGGGGTTGGCCTGTTTGTTAGTTGACCATTGTGTGTTTCTGACCTCTCTCTCCAGGTCAGGTGATGACTGCAGGCGTAGCAGAGATATTGAATGGTTACTCTCTGAAAGCCGTGCTCAGGAGGGTCCCTGGAGAGAAACACACACACGCTGCAGCTGATACCCATGACGACAGCTACCTAGGTAACACACACACACACAGTTTCATCTACACACACAAACACTCACACGCTCACTCACTAATATATCTCTCTTGTCTGCAGGTTACTCTGTGGCAGTGGGGGAATTCACAGGAGACTCAGAGCAAGGTAAAATACAACACTTTCATCTCTGTGTGTTTGGTGCTTGCAGGGTTTCAGAGGCTACTCCCATGAACCGTAACTAACTAGTAATTACACTGCAAACTAACCAAGAAATGTAACTTGCTACAAAACCATATGTTCTGCCTCCTACATCTTCCTAATTAAAACATGGCACTAAGTGCCAAACCAAAGGTTGACACATGGTTGTATTATGATTTTATTGTGGTTGTAGGCTGGTTGTGGTCTCATCTTTGAATTCCTTAAAGCTGGAGCTTGCTGGCTTGGGTTTGTGGTCTGGTCTGTACTGGGAACAGGGTTGGGGGAGGTACTCATATCAAAACCCCTCTCTATCTTTCTTCAGCTTTTAGTGTCTTCAGTCAGGGTGGCCTAGAGACAGAGCCACACTGAAAGGCAGGCATCCAGACAGGCAGACAGAAAAGCAGGCAGGCAGTGTGATGTAATGTGTGTTCCTCTCTCCTTTCCAGAGCTGATAGCTGGTGTTCCGAGAGGGGCACAGAACTTTGGATATGTAAGTACAGAATCACACGCATGTACAACAGCACACAACCACACACAACCACACACACACACACACACACACACACACACACACACACACACACACACACACACACACACACACACACACACACACACACACACACACACACACACACACACACACACACACACACACACACACACACACACACACACACACACACACACACACACACACACACACACACACACACAGTATATGTAAGTATTGAATTTTTAAATTCCTGTGTGTCCAGAGAGGAAATGTTTCCAAAGTAGAATTCCATTCCGAGTTACTATCGCTTAGCAACAACAACTCCCCCCACTCTGACCACAACACAGTCCTATCTCTGTGTGTTTGTGTGTGTCCTGGACTCTCCTAAATGACACACAACTTCCTCTCCATGAGAGCTGACCCAGCCTGACCCCTTTCCCTGACACACACATGACCCCTCACCTCTAACACACAGCTCATTGCCTGCTCACACACACGCACACACATGCACACACACGCACACACACTCGCACACACTGACAGACACTGAAACCTAGATAGAGATGTATTCAGAGCAGACAAGACTGTGAGGTTGTGTCAACAGGCTCTGGGGCCGGTAGCCCTCACATTTGTGGTCAGTGGGCGTCAGGGTTAGGTCTGTTTGGCCTGATGAGACTAGAGTAGCTGTCAGCCCACGTTAAGCTTCTCAGACCTGGGAGGACAACCAGCCTGACACCCCTGAGAGAGAGGCGGAGGAGGGGGGGCCAGGGAGTTAAGTGTCTGCACATGTGTCTTTCCCTCTGTCTGCCTCTCTCTGTCTGTCATTCCGAGCGACTGTCTGTGTGTATGTCCGTCCGTCTGCTTGTCCGCCTGTCTGTTTCTCTACATTTGTTGGTGTTTTGTGTATGTGTTTGTCTCTCTAACTTTGTGAGTGCGTGCACATGTTTATGGGTGAGTGTGTGTAGCCCCTGGCTGTCTCCATGTGGTTGTTGTTGTAGGTCTTTTGAAGGAATTCCCAACCCCTCTGTCTCCCCCACATCTGGGGTTATGGAAATGGAGGGTACGGAACAGAGGAGGGGAGGGGGTAAGGCAATGGTGATGGGCTGAAGAATTCTGTTTCTATTTCAGCTCATTACATCCTGTGAATGTGTTTGCATGATGCCTGTGTGTACCCGTATTAGGTGTGTGACTCTTGTGTCCTGTTTCAGGTAGCTGTGATTAACTCCACTAATCTGACATTCATCATGAACTTCACAGGAGAGCAGGTCAGTAACACACAGTAACGTCACACACATACACATACACACATACACACACACACATACTGCTATTAATCTTTTACCTGACTACTTTATAGCACTGCTGTACATCCCTGACTGTAGAGTCATGTTGTGAAATGTTTTGTCAGATGGCTTCCTACTTTGGCTATTCTGTGGCCGTTACTGACCTCAACGGAGATGGGTGAGTTGTCTGTCTGTCTCTCTCACTTTTTCTATCACTTTCTCTCGCTCTCTCGCTCGCTCTCTCAATTTCATTTTCAATTTAAGGGGCTTAGCTTTTCTCTCTCGGTTCTCTCTGTCTGCCACTTTGCCACTTCTTCCCTCTCTTCCTGTCCCTACAGATCTTCATGGTTCTTGCAGTGAAATAATTGTTTAGTCCGAGCTAAGAATGAAGACAGTTGAGTGGGCGAGGGGGGAACGAGAGGGACAGGATTGTTAGTATGTGTTCCAGCTGTAGCTTGTTCTCTGATTTTGATTACTGAACTCTATTTCTGGAGCCAGACCACATCCTTTCTGACATGTCTGTAGAACACACTAAGCTATGTGTGTGTGTGTGTGTGTGTGTGTGTGTGTGTGTGTGTGTGTGTGTGTGTGTGTGTGTGTGTGTGTGTGTGTGTGTGTGTGTGTGTGTGTGTGTGTGTGTGTGTGTGTGTGTGTGTGTGTGTGTGTGCTGCCCTCTGCGTGTGTGTATTCTAAAGCTGTGTATCTTTCCCCCAGGTATGATGATGTACTGGTAGGAGCACCTCTCTACATGGAGAGAGAGAGGGAGAGTAAACCCAAGGAGGTGGGCCGTGTCTACCTGTACCTCCAGCACTCCCCGCTCACCTTCTCCGAGCCCCTTCTCCTGACGGGAACACACACCTTTGGACGCTTTGGCACTGCCATCGCCCCGCTAGGAGACCTCAACCAGGACGGATACAACGGTAAGCTGTGTGTGTGTGTGTGTGTGTGTGTGTGTCTTTCCCCTCTCTTTCTTCCTGTTCAGTGTCCACTCCCAGAGGTTTTTATATGTTTCCTCTTCATCTCTGGTTGTTTGGTCTTGGAGAGCGGATATCTTATCAGATGCTCCGATGGGGGAAACCGAAGGTTCTTCAGCCAATCAGAAATTGCGGTGTTAGTGTTTCCTTGTGGAGTTCTTCCCCCACTTCCTGTACTGATGAGCAGGGTTTGAGGTGTGTGCGCGTGTGTGTGTTTGTCAGAGAGAGAGTTATTTTTAATCTCCAGATGTCAACTAAGATCTGGAAGTTTCTGTCCCGCTGCCCAGAGTTCATTCTGCCTCTCGTTGTGATTGCTTTTTAAACACACACACCAATGGAGGCAGATGAGGGGAGGACGGATCATAATAATGTCTGGAACAGAGCAAATGGATTCGCATCAAACACATATTGGATACCATTCCACTCATTCCACTCCAGCCATTACCACAAGCCTGTCCTCCTCAATTAAGGTGCCACCAACCTTCTGTGACACACATATATACACACACACACACACACACACACACACACACACACACACACACACACACACACACACACACACACACACACACACACACACACACACACACACACACACACACACACACACACACACACACTCACTCAAACACGTTCAGGTCTGGAGCCCAAATGCTTTTCGGAGCCTCAGGCATTTCTCTGGTGAACATATGATAACAATCCTACTTAGTTATTTATGTATGTGTTTATGTTCTTAAAATGAGCCACTCTCCCTCCACTCCCTCCACACCATCATCATCATCAGTACTAAATCAATAAACCTGAATCAATGTCTATCAGTGGGGAGGCATAACTCAATCAGTCACTCAAACGCACATATAAGACAACAACCTCTCCCTCAATGTGAGCAAGACAAAGGAGCTGATCGTGGACTACAGGAAAAGGTGGGCCGAACAGTCCTCCATTAACATCCCCGGGGCTGTAGTGGAGCGGGTAGAGAGTTTCAAGTTCCTTGGTGTCCACATCACCAACAAACTATCAAGGTCCAAACACACCAAGGCCGTCGTGCCGAGGGCACAACAAAATATTTCCCCCCCTCTGTCACACAGCCTGGAGTGGTGGGTGCAGAGTCAAGCGCAGAGAGCAGAGGATAATGTGGAAAACCAGGCTTTATTGCAGCATCCACAACACAGGCCCCAAAACAACAGGCGAATATCAAAGTAAGTGTCCAACTAACAACAGGGCACAAACAGACAGGGAGCACAACACACAACAACCTTGACTAACAGAGAACAAGCTCGCACAAAAACAGGGGGGCCTAACAGGCTTAAATAGTCCTGAATCAAAACTCAAACAAGAAACAGGTGCAACCAATAAGACATAACAAACAGAAAAGGAAAAGGGGATCGGTGGCAGCTAGTAGACCGGTGACGACGACCGCCGCCCAAACAGGAAGAGGAGCCACCTTCAGTGGGAGTCGTGACACCCTCAGGAGAAAAGATTTGGCATGGGTCCCCAGATCCTCAAAAAGTTCTATAGCTGCACCATCGAGAGCATCCTGACCAGTTGCATCACCGCCTGGTATGGCAACTGCTTGGCATCTGACCAAGACCTATATAATAGGTGGTGTCAGAGGAAAGCCCATAAAATTGTCAGATTCCAGTCACCCAAGTCATAGGCTGTTTTCTCTGCTACCGCACGGCAAGCTGTACCGGAGTGCTAATTCTAGGACCAAAAGGCTCCAAACTTGGTGCGTCCCCTGTGGTACAGTTGAGCTAACGTAGGCTAATGCGATTAGCATGAGGTTGTAAGTAACAAGAACATTTCCCAGGACATAGACATATCTGATATTAGTAGAAAGCTTAAATTCTTGTTAATCTAACTGCACTGTCCAATTTACAGTAGCTATTACAGTGAATACCATGCTATTGTTTGAGGAGAGTGCAGAGTTTTGAACATAAAAAAGTATTAATAAACAAATTAGGCTTATTTGGGCAGTCTTGACACAACATTTTGAACAGAAATGCAATAGTTCATTGGATCATCTAGTGGCCAAAATCTAAATTGCACCCGGGATGGAATAATACATTATGGCCTTTCTCTTGCATTTCAAAAATGATGGTACTAAAAAACAGTTTTTTTTCTTTGTATTATCTTCTATCAGATCTAATGTGTTATATTCTCCTACATTCCTTTCAAATGTTACCAATAATATGCATATCCTTTCTTCAGGGCCTGAGCTACATTCGGTTCGATTTGGGTATGTCATTTTAGGCGAATATTGAAAAAAGGGCCGATCCTTAAAAGGTTTAACAGCTTCTACCCCCAAGCCATAAGACTGTTGAACGATTAATTAAATAGCCACCGGACCATTTACATTGACCCCACCCCCACATCCTCCATTTGTTTTGCACACTGCTGCTACTCGCTGTTTATCATCTATGCATAGTCACTTCACCCCTACCTACATGTACAAATTACCTCTAACCTGTACCCCTTCACACTGACTCGGCACCTCCTGTATATAGCCTCATTATTGTTATGTTATTGTGTTACTTTTTATAATTTTTTTACTGTAGTTTATTTGGTAAATATTTTCTTAACTCGTCTTGAACTGCACTGTTGGTTAAGGGCTTGTAAGTAAGCATTTCACGGTAAGGTCTACACTTGTTGTATTCGGCACATGTGGCAAATTAAGTTTGATTTGATAAGCCTGCACACACACACACACACACACACACACACACGCACACACATGCATTGAGTGAACTCAAAGGCTTTTGTCCTTAGGTTGATACATCAGCCAGGGTGTGGCTGGGTTAGACTGGGAATGTGGAGGTGATCACACACAGGACAGATCAGTAGAGGATCCATTAGCCTCAGGAAACTGCAGCGCAAGCGGAGCCAGAATGGAGCTTGAATGGAGCCAGAGACTCCAGCTGTCTGAGCCACAATGGAGACTAGAGTCTGAGACACTGTGATGTTCTCCCTCCTTATCATACAGTAGTGTGTGTATATCTGTGTATGTGTGTCTCTGATTACCTCCCTCATAATCACAGAGCAGTGTAACCATGACAACCCTCTGTTTGTAGTTTTCAACTCCATTTTTCCCTACAGCGAACATGATGTAGGTGGGGAGTTGCGGTGCGTGTGGGGGGGGACTAACACCTGGCAATCACTGGTGGAGGGTAACCATCGGCTGCTCACTGCCCCAGAATCTCCTGCCTGTGCCTATTAGACAGTTCTACATGTTTGACATATACATTTGGACAGAGAGAGAGAGAGAGAGAGAGAGAGAGAGAGAGAGAGAGAGAGAGAGAGAGAGAGAGAGAGAGAGAGAGAGAGAGAGAGAGAGAGAGAGAGAGAGAGAGAGAGAGAGAGAGAGAGAGAGAGAGAGAGAGAGAGAGAGAGAGAGAGAGAGAGAGAGAGAGAGAGAGAGAGTCCTAGGTAGTCTCTTTACCTCTCCCTCAGGGGCTTTCACTTGATGATGTCTAAACCATCCCTCTCCCTCTCATTCTTTTTCTCTCATCCCTCTCTCCTGCTGATGTGAGCTGGTCTGCTGTATGACTTCACTTCAGAAGGCCAGCCTTATAACTCATACTGGAGTTGGTTTTGTGTTTCTATCTGTGTTTCCTACCGTCATAACCCCCCCCTCACTCTCTGTCTGATAGACGTGGCGGTGGGTTGTCCGTTTGGTGGGGAGGACCGGAGTGGCCTGGTGTTGATCTACAATGGCCAGAGAGACCTGACGGCCCGCGGCCTAACCCTCAGCCAGGAGCTCTATGGAGCCTGGGCCTCCAGTAGTGGCCTCTCCGGCTACGGCTTCACCCTGAGGGGGGACAGAGACCTGGACAACAACCATTACCCTGGTACACTCCCATGCACCTTACTTATTTTATCCTCTTTTTTCCGTTTCACTTCTCTCCTCCCTTCTTCTGGTGAAGTCGTTACTCAGGAGGGGTAGTGGGGTTACAGAGCTGTTGCCACGACGATTCTCTGAGGACTTCTTGTCCTGTCCCAGGAAGAGAGAGAGGGGGGAGGGGGGGGGCATGTGCACTAAAACATCTAAAGGAAATGTCAAAATGTTTCAACTTCATATTCATCATCTCCAGCACCACCCCAACATCAGCGTATGTGAAAATAGTGTTTCCATGTTTTGTGGAGAAAAAAAGATATGAGGGAGATAAGTGTTTCCAATGACATCATCAGTGTGCATCGTGTGATTTTAACCAATTATGAGTAGGCATTGTCTACTAATTGCCTACTAATTGTTTGATGATGTCATTGGAAACACTTATTTTCTTTATTATTTTTGCTACAAAACATAGAAACGTGCCATTTACACATATGTTCATGTTGGGATGGTGCTGAAGATGGTGAATATGAAGTTGACATTTTTTTAAATTTCCCATTGAAAGTGTTTAGTCTGTTTGCCAGATATTTCACCATAGTGTTGTAGGCCTCTAGCTGACACAGGCCTCCAATTCTTCAGAAGAACATGTTCATGTGGCTGATATTACTTTGGAGAGACTTCCTCTTTTGTGATGTCATGGTACAGATGAACATGCCACACTACAGCAATCTGAAGGGAAAGCCTGTGTCTGTATTTACATGTTCAGTCAGTGGTAGTCTGAATTGCTGTGTGAGTGTTTAAAAAGGTGATTTGAAAATGTTTTGAAGTTAAACTTTTGTATCCCTTTGTTTTCCCTTCAATTTGGAGCCATTCTAAAGGCAGCATAGTTCAGTCTTTGTACTTCTATAGACCCAGATGAAAGGCAGCCATTCTAAAGGCAGCATAGTTCAGTCTTTGTACCTCTATAGACCTTGATGAAAGGCAGCTATTCTAAAGGCAGCATAGTTCAGTCTTTGTACTTCTATAGACCCAGATGAAAGGCAGCCATTCTAAAGGCAGCATAGTTCAGTCTGTGTACTTCTATAGACCAAGCTGAAATGCAGCCATTCTAAAGGCAGCATAGTTCAGTCTTTGTACCTCTATAGACCCAGATGAAAGGCAGCCATTCTAAAGGCAGCATAGTTCAGTCTTTGTACCTCTATAGACCCAGATGAAAGGCAGCCATTCTAAAGGCAGCATAGTTCAGTCTTTGTACCTCTATAGACCCAGATGAAAGGCAGCTATTCTAAAGGCAGCATCGTTCATTCTTTGTACCTCTATAGACCCAGATGAAAGGCAGCTATTCTAAAGGCAGCATAGTTCAGTCTTTGTACCTCTATAGACCCAGATGAAAGGCAGCCATTCTAAAGGCAGCATAGTTCAGTCTTTGTACTTCTATAGACCCAGATGAAAGGCAGCCATTCTAAAGGCAGCATAGTTCAGTCTTTGTACCTCTATAGACCCAGATGAAAGGCAGCCATTCTAAAGGCAGCATAGTTCAGTCTTTGTACCTCTATAGACCCAGATGAAAGGCAGCCATTCTAAAGGCAGCATAGTTCAGTCTTTGTACCTCTATAGACCCAGATGAAAGGCAGCCATTCTAAAGGCAGCATAGTTCAGTCTTTGTACCTCTATAGACCCAGATGAAAGGCAGCCATTCTAAAGGCAGCATAGTTCAGTCTTTGTACCTCTATAGACCCAGATGAAAGGCAGCCATTCTAAAGGCAGCATAGTTCAGTCTTTGTACCTCTATAGACCCAGATGAAAGGCAGCCATTCTAAAGGCAGCATAGTTCAGTCTGTGTACTTCTATAGACCCAGATGAAAAGTATGAATTCTTATTTTATTTTTTATTTTCTTTCCATATTGTCTTCTTTCTGTAACAACAACAGATGTCCTCTGATCTCTCCATCCCACAAACAGGAAATCTTTTATAATGAAAACATCACACACGCACACACACGCTAACACACACAAACACACATACAGACACATATGCACTGCATGGCTTGTGATCAATTTCACTGGCCTCTGAGTATATGTGTTGAGTCTGTGCCAGGCTATGAACCAAAGCCAGACCATATACAGAATCACCCCACATCGAGTTACTCAGTCACACACACTGTACAAACACAATGCATATACATAAAAGCATGCAGACACACACGCGTGCGTGTTGTAACTCAGGCTTTCTAAGGCCCTCTGGGAAAGCTCTGGTAGTCGAGGGAAAGCTCCCGGGTGGCATAGCCAACACACACTCGGTCACACACACACACACACACATATAGTCTGTCGTTAATATGTTAGTAAAGTCACACTTTGGTAAAGGACCTTCAGATGTTTCATCCTTATGGGAGGACTGCTAAGGCATCTGTGCGCCTGTTTCACGGTGTGTTTCTGTGCATATGTTTGTGTGCATAAGTCTGTTTCTATAGGTGAAGTTGTATGATCCTATAGGTACAAAACCCATGTTACTCTTAGAGAGAGAAGGGCGGGAGGATTAGAGAGATGGATCAGTGTTCCTGATGGATACAGTCATGTGTCTCTACCAGGAGACTCATGTGTCCAGCTGGGTATCAAACCTCGATTGTCTGCACGCCTCAAGACTGCATTAACCCACCAAGCTCAAGTCTAGACGGCATCTCTCAGAGGCAACACAAGCCTTGAGGTCTTTCACAACAAGGTTGCACATCAGCTTCTTGGAAGGAGTGTTCCTATTTAAACTAACCCTGGAGAAGTGACTGGGTCAGAGTCAGAGAGAGCAATCAGTCAGGAAAAGCAGGAGATGTCCCTAGTGCACAGAGGTTACAGCCTGCTAGACGCACACTGACCCTGGGAAGCTCTGCTGTTCCCACTCCTAGGGTTAAGGTTAAGGTCAGTTTTGTGTGTGTGTCAGGGGTCAGATGGCCTGATGGCAGGAATTATGTTCAGCGGTAGAGATCAAATGCTGTAGACATTTAACTTGCCAATCAGCAATCCCACTGACTCAGCTCTACTGAACAGAAAACACACACAGCACACACACACACACACACGCACACACACTGAACACTTTGACAGTGGACACACTGAACACTTTGACAGTGGACACACTGAACACTGGTTCTAAAGAGAGAGCTCATACAGAAGTTTGAAGCAGCCAGTCTCTGACAGGTCGTGTAAACGTTGGATGGCAGCCATATTTCTCAGAGCAGGGAGTCCGGACTGGCCTAGAGGTTTAGTTACTCAGCATACCCCAAAGGTACACTTACTCCAAATGTGTGCCTGTATGTGCGTGTGTTTACATACTAACCTCAAATCAGTGGTGGCAGGCATGTTTTTATCAGTGTGGAAATATGATTGACTTGGAAGGGGAAAGTGTGCCATAGGCTATGTTTTATTTACCCCAAATCAGCCTCTGTGTCAGTAGCACTTTTCAGAGGGAAAAGAACGGCTGGGTAAGGAGTACAGATGTACCTATGGGAGGAACATGCACTCGCGCGCACACACACACACACACTTAGGCACGCACCAGAGGAGGTTGGTGGCACCTTAATTGGGGAGGACATGCTTATGGTAGTGACTGCAGCGGAATCTGTGGAATGGTATCAGATACATCAAACACATGTTCTCCAGTTGTTTGATGCCATTCCATTCACTCCATTCCGGCCATTATTATGAGCCGTCCTCCCCTCAGCAGCCTCCACTGGCACGCACGTATGCACACATACACCTACGGAGTAGTGGGGTTGGAGTGTAAGACGGACAGATCCAGGACTTTGGAATGAGAGCAGCATTCTTCTGTTGGAAGTTTGGGTCCCTGAGGCTGAGCTGATGTTTGGACTGTACTTTGTGTGTGTGTGTGTGTGTGTGTGTGTGTGTGCGGTTAGATCTGCCTGCTGAAAGCACACCTTAGCTCTGATGACTTTTACAGACTGTGGTTGAAAGGCCAAGTGCTTTAGCTGCTGTCCTCTTTCCTCCTCTCTGCCTCGTTCCCCCTCTTCCTCCTTTCCCCCTTTCCACCTTCCCTCCTCACCTCTACCTTTCCAACTGCCCCCGTACCCCACAGACAGCTAGAGGTCCCACTTCTCTCTCTCACACACACACACACACACACACACACACACACACACACACACACACACACACACACACACACACACACACACACACACACACACACACACACACACACACACACACACACACACACACACACACACACACTGGGGGCTAGGGTGTAATGTTGTGGTTTCAGAGGACCAGCAGGCTAAGGCACTCTCACTGACAGCAAAAACAGATGGACCACTCCTACATTCAATTTAGACTCACGCTCACTTAAACACGCGCGCACACACAAGAACACACACGCATACAGAGGCAAATGCATGTGTGCACACACGCACACATACACACACTCAATAGATCTTATTTGACTCTAATAGTTTAACCATTTAAACAGATGTCACTCACAGTGTGCATGGGTGTGTCACACTCTAGCCCTCTATCAGCATCTCAGCATTTCATTTGATGGATAGCCAGGTATGTATATTCCCAACAGATTAGAGGCTATCTGAGGAGGATTTCTCGACTTGACTGTTACTAGTAAACTAGAAACAACCTCTCTGTCACGTGTCTTCAAAACCACATTTTTCCCCATTCACTAGACCAATGGAACTAGAGAGCTCAGAACTCTTTCAAACAGAACTGCAGAGGTCAGAACTAATGAGCTTAACCAGTCCCATTGATATATTAACATGAGTAAATTTAGCCTCTGACCCTCAGCCTCATTGATATTAGCATGACTTACCTTACTTAGCCTCTGACCCTCAGCCTCATTGATATTAGCATGACTTATCTTAGCCTCTGACCCTCAGCCTCATTGATATTAGCATGACTTGTCTTAGCCTCAGTCCCAGTGCTGTATCAGCTTCAGAGCTTAGCTTAACCTCTGTCTTCCAGTGACAGGACTAGCTAGATCTATGGTTGGGGGTCAGTCCTGTGTTAGCGTTGTGTTAGCTTAGTGTGTCTGGCAGGGAAGGCTTGTATTGATTAAGTCTCTTTCCCACTGCGGTTTCAGACTTTCAGTCAATGTGTGTGTGTGTGTGTGTGTGTGTGTGTGTGTGTGTGTGTGTGTGTGTGTGTGTGTGTGTGTGTGTGTGTGTGTGTGTGTGTGTGTGTGTGTGTGTGTGTGTGTGTGAGAGAGAGAGTGGTATGTCTCCCATGACCACACTCATTAAAGTGCAGCTCTATTTTAAACAAAGACCCAATTAAGACTCTTCATCTTCAAAACACATAAACACAAATTAACTGAGTAGAGCACTGGACAAGTTGTGTAGCTGCTATAGACTGACTGGTTGTATAAGGCACATGATTATAGTAAGGTGAGGGAATGTTCTTGTTGTGTAGCAGAGGTTTCTGATTGGACCAATGGGAATGTTCTAATGGAGCTGGAATGTGCCGTGGGGTCTCTCCGTTGCGACACACACACACACACACACACACACACACACACACACACACACACACACACACACACACACACACACACACACACACACACACACACACAGACACACACACACACACAGACACACACAGACACACACACACTGTGTTCCTATTTTGATAGTTACATTCTGAACCAAAATAGTGCTGCAAAAATAGTTATATTCACTACTCAAAGCTGGTACAGACTAAATGTGTTTGTGCATGTGTGTGTATCTGTGTCAGTGTGTGTAAAACGTGAGAGGTCTGTGCTTGATGAAGATTGCTGGAGACCTTGAAATCAGTCCCATCTGTGCGTTTCTTTGAAGCTCATGCAGTCTCCCTGTATTGCTCTCTCTCTTTCTCTCTCTCTCTCTTTCACTGTAGATCTGATAGTGGGAGCATTTGGTAAAGGGGAGGTGTCGGTGTACAGGTAAGATATCTAATTATCTGATTGGCTAGACTACATTGTTTCATGTATCAGATTGGCTGCTAGTTTACAACGGTGAGATTAAGTGTGTGTGTGTGTGTGTGTGTGTGTGTGTGTGTGTGTGTGTGTGTGTGTGTGTGTGTGTGTGTGTGTGTGTGTGTGTGTGTGTGTGTGTGTGTGTGTGTGTGTGTGTGTGTGTGTGTGTGTGTGTGTAGGGCTCGTCCTGTAGTGTCAGTGGAGGCAGAGATGATCCTGACTCCTAGAATCCTGAACCCTGATGACCGATCCTGCCTCCTGACAGAATCTGATACCATGGTGACCTGGTGAGTAGACACACACACACACACACACACACACACACACACACACACACACACACACACACACACACACACACACACACACACACACACACACACACACACACACACACACACACACACACACAGTCACTAGGTAACCTAGTGAGTGGCAGACAATTGACCAATAGGGTGGTTTTTAGGCTATGTGTGTTGGCAGGACAGAGACATGGTGTGTTTGGGCAGATTGACAGACGGCACCAAACTGTGGAATTCTGTAAAAACAAACACAGCTGATTGAAATAAACCATCAGACCGGCTGGAGGAACGAGACAGGACACAACAACACATGTACTATTAGGGAGTTTTTAGGACTGTCTGGGATTGCTGCTTTTTATTTTATTGAATAGTTGTTTTATTGAGAGCTTTGGCCAGTTGAGGAGTTTTTCTGGTTGTTTTGGGGAGACTGAGAGGACGAGCAGTAAAGAGGAAGTTTTTCTTCTAATTGGTGCTCATTGTTCTGTCCTGAGTGGTTCTGGTTGGCAGGCATCTCACTGCTAGAGAACGTGTGTGTGTGTGTGTGTGTGTGTGTGTGTGTGTGTGTGTGTGTGTGTGTGTGTGTGTGTGTGTGTGTGTGTGTGTGTGTGTGTGTGTGTGTGTGTGTGTGTGTGTGTGTGTGTGTGTGTGTGTGTGTGTGTGTGTGAGATTGAGATTGAGATTGAGATTGAGATTGAGATTGAGATTGAGATTGAGATGAGCGCGTGCAAACACACACTGACATACAGAGGAGCAATTTTTTATCCTGTCTCAATCTCCCATGTCTCTCTACCTCTCTCTCTCTGTTATCCAGTCTAAGGGTAGATATTTGTGCAAAGGTGAGCGGTGTGGGGATCCCAGACTCTGTAGGTAAGTAGCTCTGACTGGGGATGAAGAGGGGGAGGGAGAGGTTTATGCATAAGTTAGTGTTAGAGATGCTAACTGTATGAATGCATTGTTTCCACTGGCTAATGATGCTCTGTAGAAACTAAAAGGGATAAAGTAGACCATACCCATGGTTCCCTCCTGCACACCAGATGAGAATACACACACACTTCTGCACACGATGGGACCATATGGAACCCCTCCTCACTCACTCACTCTCTCCCTCCATCCCCCTCTCTCCTCCACCTCTCCCAGTCCTGAATGCAGAGCTGCAACTGGATTGGCTTAAAGGTGTGAGGGGCGGAGTTAAGAGAGTTTATTTCCTGGATTCCCATCAGCCCCAGCACACAGGGGTCCTAACGCTTGGCCACAGCCGTCCTCACTCCTGCCTGAACTATACTGTCTACCTACGAGTAAGTCAAACACACTCCTCTGCCAAAAAAAAATGAATTTTAGTTTTTTTTTAAAGAAAAGAGGCAAACATCCTTGCTATGTTTGGACAAGATCCTCTCAAAATATCTGTCAACTCAGCTGAACCTGTTTTTGGACTAGTTATTGTGTTCTAGTGAACAAACGTTGTGTTACTCTCTCTCTGTCCCTCTCAGGGGGAGGATGAGTTTAGGGATAAATTGACTCCCATCTCATTGGCTCTGAACTACAGTTTAGCCCCTCCTTCCAACCTGGACCTCCCCCCTGTCCTCAACCGTTACAGCAGTAGCTTCCTGCAGGAACAGGTGTGTGTGTGTGTGGGCTCTCTTTCTCATCCAATCAAGACCACTTACAGCATATCGTTAGACTCGCCCTGAACCCCCGTCCCCCGTCCCCCGTCCCCATCGGTCTCTCCCTTTCTCCTTTATTTCTCAGGCATATATTCTGCTGGACTGTGGGGAAGACAACGAGTGTATTCCAGACCTCCAGCTATCTGCAAGCATGTAAGTATGTACTGTAACATGTGTAGCATATACGTCAACATGAAGCCGTTACGGTCTCATTTTAAAAACAGTAGTTAAGTAACCTTACTGATATAGTGGTGTGTTATGCCTTGTGGTGTGTTGTGCCCTGACCTGCCAAGTGAGGCATGCTGATTCAGAAAAGTCCTTGTCAACCTGTAAACTTTCAACGTATGTACATACTCAAACACATTCATACACACACTCACACGCGCACACCTAAACAAAGGCTAGGACTGTGTTACAGCACGCAAGGAGAGAAGTTTGCTCTCTAATTGTTTACATTAGCAAGAGAGAGAGAGTGTGTGTGTGTGTGTGTGTGTGTGTGTGTGTGTGTGTGTGTGTGTGTGTGTGTGTGTGTGTGTGTGTGTGTGTGTGTGTGTGTGTGTGTGTGTGTGTGTGTGTGTGTGTGTGTGTGTGTGTGTGTGTGTGTGTGTGTGTGTGTGTGTGTGTGTTTCTTCTGTTTTCATCTGTATGCAGTTGCCATGGCAGGCTAACACAAACCCTGTCATTCTCCTCTGACTGATACACACACACACACACACACACACACACACACACTCCAACCTCTACTGTTTGACATAGTATTGACTTGTTTATTTCTCTCTCCTGCACACACACAAACACAGAGACCGTACAGAGCTGGTGGTCGGGGATGACAACCTGGTCATGTTGACCATAAACGCGGTTAACAAAGGAGAGGGGGCATATGAGACTGAGTTACACACACTCCTACCCCCTGAGGCTGATTACATAGGAGTGGAACGCAGGATAGAGGTGAGAACACACATTCCCACACACACTTCCACCCCCCCACACTGGCCCCAACCCTAGACCAGCTCAACTAGACCCTACCGCCTTGCTGACCTCTTTACCATTACATTACATCCTGTTGACAACGTCAGGGTTTTTTCTCTAGAGAGTGAGTGAATGAATGTGTAATGGGACCCTAAGATGGATGAGATGAGGTTGTTACTGTCAGAACATTCTTCACTCTTCCTCTCCTCCCTTCCCCCACATATCACCTCTCTGCCACCCTCTCCCTTCCACTTCCTCTCCTCTCCAGGCTCTATCCAGGTTGAACTGTGAGTACAGGATGGTGAATGACTCCAGACTGGTGGTGTGTGACCTGGGGAACCCTATGGTTGCCGGAACAGAAGTAAGTCCAACACACACACACACACACACACACACACACACACACAAAAGAACACAAAAAATACACACACGCACATGTACCCGCTCTGACCTCCCCCTCTACTTGGAAACAACCACTTCCTGTCCAAACAGGAAGCTGTCACTCAGATACAGTGGTGCTGATTGATAGTTACCATGCTGAAGGATCACCCAGATACCCTGTGCCCCACTGAGTCCCACACTCTGATGCTGTCTGTGGGTATTTCTGTGTGTGTTAATCCATTCGCCCTTGCATGACACATCCAGGAAGCACAGGCTTTGTAAAGTAAAGAGTGGTCCCATCTGACATGTAACTCTACCCTGTGTTTCTGTAACCGCTCTGTGTGTGTGTGTGTGTGTGTGTGTGTGTGTGTGTGTGTGTGTGTGTGTGTGTGTGTGTGTGTGTGTGTGTGGTGTGTGTGTGTGTGTGTGTGTGTGTGTGTGTGTGTGTGTGTGTGTGTGTGTGTGTGTATACGTGGCTACATGCATGCGTGTGTGTGTTGTGACCCTGAGAGTGGTATTTGTTAGCTCTAGAAGCGACACACGTGTGTGCACGTCAGCTCTCCTTCAGACCAGATGTTTCCCAGACATACTTACCCTTGCCCCTTTGGACCTGTAGGAATTCATGAGCTTTTATAGAATAAACACACACACACACACACTAATCATACAGCCGGAGTAACAACGCTTGTAGACCATTTTGAATGTATCTTTTTCTCATTCTAATATTTTTGAGTCAAGCCTCTAAAATGCAGACTGCCTCGCCATGTTTCTTTAAAACGTTGTGTATTGTCAGCATTTTTTGTATTTTATTAGGATCCCCATTAGCTGGTGCTAAAAGCAGCAGCTACTCTTCCGGGGGTCAACAAGCATAGCGGTGAAAACAGACACTTGTTTATGGGTAACATTCCAGGTGGCAGGGCTGCCGGAAAATGTGTAGCGAGGCAGCATTTGCCACAGCACTTTTCAATCACTTTTGATTTAGTTGAATAAAATATATCTACGCAAAGTGTAAAAGAAAAGGGGCAAAGTGCTGTTTTTTAGACCGATTTGCGTCATGATTTGTCTGTCTTTCACACCAAAGTGCTGCTACAGGCTCTTTGTGTGTCTTGACCAATCAGATTAATGCTCAAGGCGCTCTCCACTTTCCTCTGGTATTTATTTAGCGAGCTGATAGCACATCACTCCCAACAGACACAAGCAAAAACTCTTACATCAATGGAGCAGCCTTTACTCCTAAACATTAGCGATCTGACGTGTTGCATGGTAACGAGACACTTTTTGAGTCTGATCCACTGTAGGCTACTAACAGCAGCTGCATAGTCAGGCCTCCTATGGGCGCTGTCCCTCTGGCCAGGGTAAACAAAGTGGTAACGTAGTGTGGGCTATTTATAACCCAATAGTATTACATTTGGTTTATATTTAAACTTGGGCTAACCTAGACTTTTTCAATCCAAGAGTATAAACTTGAATTAATCATTAAACACAGTTTTACCTGGTTAGGTTACCAGATCAGGAAAAATGATGTACCCCAGAATTTTGTTTTCCGCTACACCACTCTGGGGCCTGTGGTGCCACCTCTGCCAGACGATCAGCATGTATAATGTGAACAGAAACGGCCCCTCCACAGAGCCCTGTGGAACACCATATATAGCCTTGGAGCAATCAGAGGTCTCACTGGGCAGAAAAATAAATTGATACCTGTCTGTTAGTTTGGTCAACAGCGTCAATCCCTGCTCTTACATCAAGGAATGTGAGAACAGTCACAGAGCCTCGGTCGTTTATTGGTCGATGCATTAGATCATTTCCTTGACAAACGCTGTCTCTGTACTATGGTGGGTTCTACAGTACATCCAGGTTAGACAGTTTTACAGTGGTGCTGGGGCTGTTCAGAATATGGGAGAGAAGTGACAGGAAATAAATGTTTTCCAGATTTGGGGAGAGATATATTTGGGTCACTTTGTCTGTCTCTCTCTCTTTCTCTCAGCCTGGGGACCTCAGTGATTTAGACCCATTTGGTCTTTCGTCGTCTCTGTTGAGTTGTTCTGATTCTCTCTCTGATGTGCAATAAAGTCTCTGACTTTGGAGTCCTAATGAGTTTCCACCCTCAGGCTTCTCCCTTGTAGTTTTAGCGAGTGTTTTAAGAGTTTCCGGCATTGTCTAACATGTTGTTCATGAGAACATTATTACACAAACACAAGAAGCCATTATCATACTCATGGTTATGAACTAAGCCCTCCACGTGGTGTGAGTTAAGCAAGGGTAGAGGGGGGTTTAACTGGGGTCTAGAGGGGAAGGGATCGGGTCTGTCTCAGCCCACAGATCTGTACTGATCCTCCAACTGAGACACACACACAGAATACAGATACGTAACCCAGATACACACACCATGGCCAGGTTCTGGTTAGCTTTCACAATGGAAAACTCTACATGGGGTTAGAAGGCTGCTCACTTTAACTGAACACTGACATAGACTTTGATTCGTCTCTCTCTGACTCTGTCTCCGTCCCTCTCCCTTTGTCTCTCTGTCCCTCTCTCTCTGACTCTCTGTCTCTGTCCCTCTCCCTTTGTCTCTCTGTCCCTCTCTCTTTGTCTCTCTGTCTCTGTCCCTCTCTCTCTGACTCTCTGTCTCTGTCCCTCTCCCTTTGTCTCTCTGTCCCTCTCTCTTTGACTCTCTGTCTCTGTCCCTCTCTCTCTGACTCTCTGTCTCTGTCCCTCTCTCTCTGACTCTCTGTCTCTGTCCCTCTCCCTTTGTCTCTCTGTCCCTCTCTCTTTGACTCTCCGTCTCTGTCCCTCTCTCTCTGACTCTCTGTCTCTGTCCCTCTCTCTCTGACTCTCTGTCTCTGTCCCTCTCTCTTTGTCTCTCTGTCCCTCTCTCTCTGACTCTCTGTCTCCGTCCCTCTCCCTTTGTCTCTCTGTCCCTCTCTCTTTGACTCTCTGTCTCTGTCCCTCTCTCTCTGACTCTCTGTCTCTGTCCCTCTCTCTCTGACTCTCTGTCTCTGTCCCTCTCTCTCTGTCTCTCTGTCCCTGTCTCTTTGTCTCTCTGTCCCTCTCTCTCGGTCTCACTGTCTCTGTCTCCAGGTATCTGTAGGTTTAAGGTTTGCTGTCCAAAGGCTGGATGATGCCGGTCCTCACATTGACTTTGACCTACAGATCCACAGGTGACAGACACACACACACACACACACACACACACACACACACACACACACACACACACACACACACACACACACACACACACACACACACACACACACACACACACACACACACACACACACACACACACACACACACACACACACACACACACACACACACACACACACACACACACACACACACACACACACACACACACACACTGCTGAAGAGCTGTGACACACATAACTGTAAAAAGGAACCTCTGTCAGAATTCTGAGTATTTCTGTGGCTTTCCCAAACAAAGAGCGTCGAGACAGATGACCGGAGGAAAACAGACGAGACAAAACATTGACTGTTCACCTCGCCACAAACACATGGTCACTCACTCATTTACTCACACACGCGCGCATGCACACACACCATACATCGCCACCATACATCGCCATGGTGAAGACATTACATCCAAACATCTTTACTGACTCGTGTGCCTCTTATCTTACAGTTCAAACAAAGACAGCTCCAAGAGCAACCCAGTCAGTCTGTCTCTCTCCATCTCTGCCAGAGCTCAGCTAGACCTGAGGGGGTGAGTGACACATCTCTGTTCTGGTTGATCTTTTCTCTAACCCTGTGACAGTAGAATTTCTTTGCTCTGTTTGATGCACTCTGTTGTCATACAGTGTATCTCTTTGTCTCATGCCATGTAGGTGAGGCAGGTTCATATAGTTTGCTGTATTTCTATTGCTCAGTGTGGTTGAGTCTGTGTATGTTAATCATCTATGTGTATGTTAGTCTGTGAATGTTAATCATCTATGTGTATGTTAGTCTGTGTATATTATTCTGTGTATGTTAATCATCTATGTGTATGTTAGTCTGTGTATGGTAATCATCTATGTGTATGTTAGTCTGTGTATGTTAGTCTGTGTATTACATTTAACATTTAAGTCATTTAGCAGACGCTCTTATCCAGAGCGACTTACAAATTGGTGCATTCACCTTATGACATCCATATGTATGTTAGTCTGTGTATGTTAGTCTGTGTATGGTAATCATCTATGTGTATGTTAATCATCTATGTGTATGTTAGTCTGTGTATGGTAATCATCTATGTGTATGTTAGTCTGTGTATGTCAGTCTGTGTATGTTAATCATCTATGTGTATGTTAGTCTGTGTATGTTAATCATCTATGTGTATGTTAGTCTGTGTATGTTAGTCTGTGTATGGTAATCATCTATGTGTATGTTAGTCTGTGTATGGTAATCATCTATATGTATGTTAGTCTGTGTATGGTAATCATCTATGTGTATGTTAGTCTGTGTATGGTAATCATCTATATGTATGTTAGTCTGTGTATGGTAATCATCTATGTGTATGTTAGTCTGTGTATGTTAGTCTGTGTATGGTAATCATCTATGTGTATGTTAGTCTGTGTATGGTAATCATCTATGTGTATGTTAGTCTGTGTATGTTAGTCTGTGTATGGTAATAATCTATGTGTATGTTAATCTGTGTATGGTAATCATCTATGTGTATGTTAGTCTGTGTATGTTAGTCTGTGTATGGTAATCATCTATGTGTATGTTAGTCTGTATATGGTAATCATCTATGTGTATGTTAGTCTGTGTATGTTAGTCTGTGTATGGTAATCATCTATGTGTATGTTAGTCTGTGTATGGTAATCATCTATGTGTATGTTAGTCTGTGTATGGTAATCATCTATGTGTATGTTAGTCTGTGTATGGTAATCATCTATGTGTATGTTAGTCTGTGTATGTTAGTCTGTGTATGTTAGTCATCTATGTGTATGTTAGTCTGTGTATGGTAATCATCTATGTGTATGTTAGTCTGTGTATGTTAGTCTGTGTATGGTAATCATCTATGTGTATGTTAGTCTGTGTATGGTAATCATCTATGTGTATGTTAGTCTGTGTATGTTAGTCTGTGTATGGTAATCATCTATGTGTATGTTAGTCTGTATATGGTAATCATCTATGTGTATGTTAGTCTGTATATGGTAATCATCTATGTGTATGTTAGTCTGTGTATGTTAGACTGTGTATGGTAATCATCTATGTGTATGTTAGTCTGTGTATGGTAATCATCTATGTGTATGTTAGTCTGTGTATGGTAATCATCTATATGTATGTTAGTCTGTGTATGGTAATCATCTATGTGTATGTTAGTCTGTGTATGGTAATCATCTATGTGTATGTTAGTCTGTGTATGGTAATCATCTATGTGTATGTTAGTCTGTGTATGGTAATCATCTATGTGTATGTTAGTCTGTGTATGTTAGTCTGTGTATGGTAATCATCTATGTGTATGTTAGTCTGTATATGGTAATCATCTATGTGTATGTTAGTCGGTGTATGTTAGTCTGTGTATGGTAATCATCTATGTGTATGTTAGTCTGTGTATGGTAATCATCTATGTGTATGTTAGTCTGTGTATGGTAATCATCTATATGTATGTTAGTCTGTGTATGGTAATCATCTTTGTGTATGTTAGTCTGTGTATGGTAATCATCTATGTGTATGTTGGTCTGTGTATGGTAATCATCTATGTGTATGTTAGTCTGTGTATGGTAATCATCTATGTGTATGTTAGTCTGTGTATGTTAGTCTGTGTATGGTAATCATCTATGTGTATGTTAGTCTGTATATGGTAATCATCTATGTGTATGTTAGTCGGTGTATGTTAGTCTGTGTATGGTAATCATCTATGTGTATGTTAGTCTGTGTATGGTAATCATCTATGTGTATGTTAGTCTGTGTATGGTAATCATCTATATGTATGTTAGTCTGTGTATGGTAATCATCTATGTGTATGTTAGTCTGTGTATGGTAATCATCTATGTGTATGTTAATCATCTATATGTATGTTAGTCTGTGTATGTTAGTCATCTATGTGTATGTTAGTCTGTGTATGTTAATCATCTATGTGTATGTTAGTCTGTGTATGGTAATCATCTATGTGTATGTTAGTCTGTGTATGTTAGTCTGTGTATGGTAATCATCTATGTGTATGTTAGTCTGTGTATGGTAATCATCTATGTGTATGTTAGTCTGTGTATGTTAGTCTGTGTATGGTAATCATCTATGTGTATGTTAGTCTGTATATGGTAATCATCTATGTGTATGTTAGTCGGTGTATGTTAGTCTGTGTATGGTAATCATCTATGTGTATGTTAGTCTGTGTATGGTAATCATCTATGTGTATGTTAGTCTGTGTATGGTAATCATCTATATGTATGTTAGTCTGTGTATGGTAATCATCTATGTGTATGTTAGTCTGTGTATGGTAATCATCTATGTGTATGTTAATCATCTATATGTATGTTAGTCTGTGTATGTTAGTCATCTATGTGTATGTTAGTCTGTGTATGTTAATCATCTATGTGTATGTTAGTCTGTGTATGTTAGTCTGTGTATGGTAATCATCTATGTGTATGTTAGTCTGTGTATGTTAGTCTGTGTATGGTAATCATCTATGTGTATGTTAGTCTGTGTATGTTAATCATCTATGTGTATGTTAGTCTGTGTATGTTAATCATCTATGTGTATGTTAGTCTGTGTATGTTAATCATCTATGTGTATGTTAGTCTGTGTATATTAGTCTGTGTATGTTAATCATCTATGTGTATGTTAGTCTGTGTATGGTAATCATCTATGTGTATGGTAATCATCTATGTGTATGTTAGTCTGTGTATGTTAATCATCTATGTTTATGTTAGTCTGTGTATGTTACACAGACTAACATACACATAGATGATTAACATACACAGACTAACATACACATAGATGATTATGTTAATCATCTATGTGTATGTTAGTCTGTGTATGGTAATCATCTATGTGTATGTTAGTCTGTGTATGTTAATCATCTATGTGTATGTTAGTCTGTGTATGTTAATCATCTATGTGTATGTTAGTCTGTGTATGCTAATCATGCACACTTGGGCCAGTGCTAGTGCTACTTGGTCACACACACACACACACACACACACACACACACACACACACACACACACACACACACACACACACACACACACACACACACACACACACACACACACACACACACACACACACACACACACACACACACACACACATGCCTGCACACACATACACACACACACACACCTGCACACACATACACACACACACACATGTTTGATATACTATCCTTGTGGGGAACAAAACATTGATTCCCATTCAAACTCCTATTTTCCCTAACCATTAACCTAACCCCAACCTTAACGCAAAGCTTAACCCCTAACCCTAAAACTAAACCTTACCCTAACTCCTAAGCCTAACCCCTAATGCTAATTGTAACCTTAAATCCCAAGCCTAAAATAGCCTTTTACCTTGTCAGTCCCCACTTGTCCGAATGTTCCTTGTTTTACTATCCCCCCCCCACACACACACACACACACTTCAAAGCCTGGACCCCAGAGTGACTTGGCTGGGTCTATGGATGCTGTACCCACAAACAGACAGTGATCTGTGGGGGGGGGCTGTGAGTGTTGGGGACTGGAGGGCGGGAGGTTAAGGTCCAACCGGCATTGGCGAGTGGCTTGGTATTCACCCCCCAAGTTGTCCTGGATGTTGTAAATCATTTGTTCTCCATATCATTTGTTCTCATACTCTCTCTCTTCTCTTTCTTTCTCTATCGCTCCTCTTTTTCTTTCTTTCTCTCTCCCATCTCTCTCTCTCTCCCTTTCCAGGGTGTGTCATCCCTCTCAGGTGGTTCTTCCGTTTCCGCATTGGGAGCCCAAAGAGAATCCGGTCAAAGAGGATGACGTAGGACCCCAGGTCACACACATCTACGAGGTACATACACACACAGTAAAAGCAGTAGCCCTGTAAGTACTGGCTGCTGTCTGATCAAAGGCCTCCTGAACAGTGGTAATTACTGTCATAAAGGAAGAGATGGGGGGGGGGGGTAAGAGGGGGGATCAGACATACGTTTGTGTGTGTTGAAGAGGCAGTGAAGGGGGACATCTGCTGGATGTCTGCAGGGTCTGGGGCTGCAGTGCTCCTGTCCTGCAGTCTGTCCAGCTGGTTATAGTTAGGTCGGCCAGAGTTTCTCTCTCCGAGAATTCCTTCCTGGAGCACTGGGACCATGTCCTGTTTGGGTGACTCACCATCATCACCTTCAGAATTAATGAGTTTGTGGAAAGGGGCTAAGCTGAGTGGATTGGTGCTCTCATACTCTCTCGCTCTCACTCTCTCTTTCTTTCTTCTTCCCTCTCTACTCCTCTCTTCCTCTCGCTCTTCTTCTCATCTCTCTGTCTCTCCTCTCTTTTTCCCTCTTACTCTCTCAGCTCCATAACTCAGGTCCCAGTAGTATCCGGGAGGCGGAGCTCCAGGTGGGCTGGCCCTCTCGTTTCCGTGACGAACACCTGCTCTACGCTCTGGAGGTTCTAACAGACGGACCAATCAGCTGCCGGAGCAACACCAGCCTCAACCCCCTGGGCCTACAGGTAACGCAACCACACCTCCTGCTGAGACTGGACACGACCCTGTACTCATGCACTGATGTTCTATATTTATTAACCTCTATTGGTCTTCAACGTTTTAGAAACAATGGCATAAATGCTTTTGTGAAGTTACAGCCCAGGTAGATCAAAGTGTGCTGACCCAATCTAGCATTGATGTAGCTTGGTTCTTGTCATAATAAAATAGGGTAACGTCTGGTAACGTCATAAACCGTCTGGTTTATGTTTGTGATGATGACTGAGGAATGTGCTTTAATGATGACGAGACAAAGTCACTCATTCCATGTTTATTGAAGACTGTCGGAGGACGGAGAGAAACTAGTGGAGTCGGCCCATAGCAGGGTTGGTGGTGAGGAGCAGGATCCCAGTAAAGACAATGTGGTTGTAGTTGTCATCATACAGCCCCCAGCCCTTAGAAAGCCTTAAGTACACCAGGTCATCTTTCTCTAGCTCCAGAGCCACGGCGCCTGTCATGTACTCTTAACCACCATGGAAGTTGTCCTGGACATTGTATATCATTTGCTCTCCATTTTTGACCAAGTAAACACCCACTTTCTGTCCAGGCTCTTGGCCCATGGAGGTGAATGTGAAGTAGTAGACTCCTCTCACTGGTGCTGAAAACATACCTGTATCAGAGGGGAAGCAGGGAGCACTATCCATCCGCACTGTAGCAGCCTGTTAGTGGTTTGGGTCTGTGCCAGTAGCTGGCCCCTGTGGGCGCCCGGTGGCACCATAATTGGGGAGGACGGGCTCATAGTAATGACTGGAACGGACTGAAGTGAATGGTATCGAACACATCAAACACATACCATTCCATTCACGCCATTCCAGACAATGTAATGAGCCGTCCTCCCCTCAGCAGCCTCCTGTGGTGGACACGTGAGCATGGAGATTGTGTGTTTATGTTTATACCTTTCTCTGAGTTGTAGATGTATTGCTGTGTGGGTGAACCTGTAGTATTGTTACGGTGTAAGTTTCATCTGTAGTATTGCCGGTGTAAGCTGTACCAGAGTTTGTGTTGTAACCGTTGCCGATGTTGGTGAAGATTTTTTCATAGACCAGAGTGATCTCAGTTTGAAAGGGTCCCACATATCCTGAGTCCGTCAAACCAACAGAAAAGGCCACCTGTCTTCTGTCTGCAAATACATGAGAATGAATTCGATCAAGTCCACCGTAATGTCTAAAATGTATTCATTTCATAACATACTCAGTTGGTAGAGCATGGCGCTTGTAACGCCAGGGTAGTGGGTTCGATCCCCGGGACCACCCATACGTAGAATGTATGCACACATGACTGTAAGTCGCTTTGGATAAAAGCGTCTGCTAAATGGCATATATTATTATTATATTATTATTATTATTATTATTATTATTATATACTATGGGTTTGATTGAATTGATCTGTTCTTACCTAGCCTCAGTTCCTCCCCCTGGCTCTCAGCAACACTCAATCTTGCCTCCAGGGCTGAAATAGCAAGAGAATAATATCTTAATAAACTCATACTCTGAGGTAGCTTTGTTGTCATTGCTGTGCTTAGATACATCCTGATTAGATCAGTCAGCGGTCCAGGAGAGTGATTGTAGCCAAGCTCTTATTAGTGCAGCATAGTTACATGCATTCTCTTTCTCCGCTACTTGCCTCTCACTGGTTGTCACTCTGCTTCCCAAGGCTAACAGTTCTGCTGCTTGGGCTGGAATCATGCACAATATCCAGAGGTGTTCATCATCTTCTTAAACAATGTACTACTCATTAGCTGCATTCTCTTTCCTCAACTCTGCCACCTGGCTCTCACTGGTTGTCACTCTGTTCTTCAACTCTGCCACCTGGCTCTCACTGGTTGTCACTCTGTTCTTCAACTCTGCCACCTGACTCTCACTGGTTGTCACTCTGTTCTTCAACTCTGCCACCTAGCTCTCACTGGTTGTCACTCTGTTCTTCAACTCTGCCACCTGGCTCTCACTGGTTGTCACTCTGTTCTTCAACTCTGCCACCTGGCTCTCACTGGTTGTCACTCTGTTCTTCAACTCTGCCACCTGACTCTCACTGGTTGTCACTCTGTTCTTCAACTCTGCCACCTGGCTCTCACTGGTTGTCACTCTGTTCTTCAACTCTGCCACCTGACTCTCACTGGTTGTCACTCTGTTCTTCAACTCTGCCACCTGGCTCTCACTGGTTGTCACTCTGTTCTTCAACTCTGCCACCTGGCTCTCACTGGTTGTCACTCTGTTCTTCAACTCTGCCACCTAGCTCTCACTGGTTGTCACTCTGTTCTTCAACTCTGCCACCTGGCTCTCACTGGTTGTCACTCTGTTCTTCAACTCTGCCACCTGGCTCTCACTGGTTGTCACTCTGTTCTTCAACTCTGCCACCTGGCTCTCACTGGTTGTCACTCTGTTCTTCAACTCTGCCACCTAGCTCTCACTGGTTGTCACTCTGTTCTTCAACTCTGCCACCTGACTCTCACTGGTTGTCACTCTGTTCTTCAACTCTGCCACCTGGCTCTCACTGGTTGTCACTCTGTTCTTCAACTCTGCCACCTAGCTCTCACTGGTTGTCACTCTGTTCTTCAACTCTGCCACCTGACTCTCACTGGTTGTCACTCTGTTCTTCAACTCTGCCACCTGGCTCTCACTGGTTGTCACTCTGTTCTTCAACTCTGCCACCTAGCTCTCACTGGTTGTCACTCTGTTCTTCAACTCTGCCACCTGGCTCTCACTGGTTGTCACTCTGTTCTTCAACTCTGCCACCTGGCTCTCACTGGTTGTCACTCTGTTCTTCAACTCTGCCACCTGGCTCTCACTGGTTGTCACTCTGTTCTTCAACTCTGCCACCTGACTCTCACTGGTTGTCACTCTGTTCTTCAACTCTGCCACCTGGCTCTCACTGGTTGTCACTCTGTTCTTCAACTCTGCCACCTAGCTCTCACTGGTTGTCACTCTGTTCTTCAACTCTGCCACCTGGCTCTCACTGGTTGTCACTCTGTTCTTCAACTCTGCCACCTGGCTCTCACTGGTTGTCACTCTGTTCTTCAACTCTGCCACCTGGCTCTCACTGGTTGTCACTCTGTTCTTCAACTCTGCCACCTAGCTCTCACTGGTTGTCACTCTGTTCTTCAACTCTGCCACCTGGCTCTCACTGGTTGTCACTCTGTTCTTCAACTCTGCCACCTGGCTCTCACTGGTTGTCACTCTGTTCTTCAACTCTGCCACCTGACTCTCACTGGTTGTCACTCTGTTCTTCAACTCTGCCACCTGACTCTCACTGGTTGTCACTCTGTTCTTCAACTCTGCCACCTGGCTCTCACTGGTTGTCACTCTGTTCTTCAACTCTGCCACCTGGCTCTCACTGGTTGTCACTCTGTTCTTCAACTCTGCCACCTAGCTCTCACTGGTTGTCACTCTGTTCTTCAACTCTGCCACCTGGCTCTCACTGGTTGTCACTCTGTTCTTCAACTCTGCCACCTGGCTCTCACTGGTTGTCACTCTGTTCTTCAACTCTGCCACCTGGCTCTCACTGGTTGTCACTCTGTTCTTCAACTCTGCCACCTAGCTCTCACTGGTTGTCACTCTGTTCTTCAACTCTGCCACCTGACTCTCACTGGTTGTCACTCTGTTCTTCAACTCTGCCACCTGGCTCTCACTGGTTGTCACTCTGTTCTTCAACTCTGCCACCTAGCTCTCACTGGTTGTCACTCTGTTCTTCAACTCTGCCACCTGACTCTCACTGGTTGTCACTCTGTTCTTCAACTCTGCCACCTGGCTCTCACTGGTTGTCACTCTGTTCTTCAACTCTGCCACCTAGCTCTCACTGGTTGTCACTCTGTTCTTCAACTCTGCCACCTGGCTCTCACTGGTTGTCACTCTGTTCTTCAACTCTGCCACCTGGCTCTCACTGGTTGTCACTCTGTTCTTCAACTCTGCCACCTGGCTCTCACTGGTTGTCACTCTGTTCTTCAACTCTGCCACCTGACTCTCACTGGTTGTCACTCTGTTCTTCAACTCTGCCACCTGGCTCTCACTGGTTGTCACTCTGTTCTTCAACTCTGCCACCTAGCTCTCACTGGTTGTCACTCTGTTCTTCAACTCTGCCACCTGGCTCTCACTGGTTGTCACTCTGTTCTTCAACTCTGCCACCTGGCTCTCACTGGTTGTCACTCTGTTCTTCAACTCTGCCACCTGGCTCTCACTGGTTGTCACTCTGTTCTTCAACTCTGCCACCTAGCTCTCACTGGTTGTCACTCTGTTCTTCAACTCTGCCACCTGGCTCTCACTGGTTGTCACTCTGTTCTTCAACTCTGCCACCTAGCTCTCACTGGTTGTCACTCTGTTCTTCAACTCTGCCACCTGGCTCTCACTGGTTGTCACTCTGTTCTTCAACTCTGCCACCTGGCTCTCACTGGTTGTCACTCTGTTCTTCAACTCTGCCACCTGGCTCTCACTGGTTGTCACTCTGTTCTTCAACTCTGCCACCTGGCTCTCACTGGTTGTCACTCTGTTCTTCAACTCTGCCACCTGACTCTCACTGGTTGTCACTCTGTTCTTCAACTCTGCCACCTGGCTCTCACTGGTTGTCACTCTGTTCTTCAGTTCAGCTACCTGACTCTCACTGGTTGTCACTCTGTTCTTCAACTCTGCCACCTGACTCTCACTGGTTGTCACTCTGTTCTTCAACTCTGCCACCTGGCTCTCACTGGTTGTCACTCTGTTCTTCAACTCTGCCACCTGGCTCTCACTGGTTGTCACTCTGTTCTTCAACTCTGCCACCTGGCTCTCACTGGTTGTCACTCTGTTCTTCAACTCTGCCACCTGGCTCTCACTGGTTGTCACTCTGTTCTTCAACTCTGCCACCTGGCTCTCACTGGTTGTCACTCTGTTCTTCAACTCTGCCACCTGGCTCTCACTGGTTGTCACTCTGTTCTTCAACTCTGCCACCTGGCTCTCACTGGTTGTCACTCTGTTCTTCAACTCTGCCACCTGGCTCTCACTGGTTGTCACTCTGTTCTTCAACTCTGCCACTTGGCTCTCACTGGTTGTCACTCTGTTCTTCAACTCTGCCACCTGGCTCTCACTGGTTGTCACTCTGTTCTTCAACTCTGCCACCTAGCTCTGACTGGTTGTCACTCTGTTCTTCAACTCTGCCACCTGGCTCTGACTGGTTGTCACTCTGTTATTCAACTCTGCCACCTGGCTCTCACTGGTTGTCACTCTGTTCTTCAACTCTGCCACCTAGCTCTCACTGGTTGTCACTCTGTTCTTCAACTCTGCCACCTAGCTCTCACTGGTTGTCACTCTGTTCTTCAACTCTGCCACCTGGCTCTCACTGGTTGTCACTCTGTTCTTCAACTCTGCCACCTGGCTCTCACTGGTTGTCACTCTGTTCTTCAACTCTGCCACCTGGCTCTCACTGGTTGTCACTCTGTTCTTCAACTCTGCCACCTAGCTCTCACTGGTTGTCACTCTGTTCTTCAACTCTGCCACCTAGCTCTCACTGGTTGTCACTCTGTTCTTCAACTCTGCCACCTGGCTCTCACTGGTTGTCACTCTGTTCTTCAACTCTGCCACCTGGCTCTCACTGGTTGTCACTCTGTTCTTCAACTCTGCCACCTGGCTCTCACTGGTTGTCACTCTGTTCTTCAACTCTGCCACCTAGCTCTCACTGGTTGTCACTCTGTTCTTCAACTCTGCCACCTGGCTCTCACTGGTTGTCACTCTGTTCTTCAACTCTGCCACCTAGCTCTCACTGGTTGTCACTCTGTTCTTCAACTCTGCCACCTGGCTCTCACTGGTTGTCACTCTGTTCTTCAACTCTGCCACCTGGCTCTCACTGGTTGTCACTCTGTTCTTCAACTCTGCCACCTGGCTCTCACTGGTTGTCACTCTGTTCTTCAACTCTGCCACCTGGCTCTCACTGGTTGTCACTCTGTTCTTCAAGTCTGACAGTTCTGCTGCTTGAGCTGAAATTATATAAATATTTTAGAGGCAATAGACAATATCCAGAGCTGTGCTTTTTCCTCTTTCTTCTATTGAACAAATGATTTACTTTTTCTAAGTTCATTATTACCTGCATTCTCTTTCTTCAGTTCCTCCAGCTTGCTCTCATTGGCTGTCACTCTGGTCCTCAAGGCTAACACAAGTGAATTTCCAGAAATGTTCATGTTTCCAGTGACTTATTTGACTAAATATTTGTCATAGCTAATTGCTTATCATCATTACCTGCATTATTTTTCTCCAGTTCTGCCACATGACTCTCACTGACTGTCACTCTGGCCTCCAGGACTAGAATATAATTTATGCAAGAACATAATTTATGATGACAATGATAAGCCATGATGCAGTTTTGTCCTAACATTAGCTGAATCATGTTCAGGTGAGGCACACATGTAGTAGCTCTGAGCTCTGATAAGTAAAAAAAAATGCCACCTGTATTCTTTCCCATCAGTTCTGCCACCTGGTTCTCACTGGCTGTTACTCTGGCCTCCAGAGCTAGGAGATCATTTAGCAAGAAAATCATTTATTTAGAAAATTATGTAGCTTTGTTACATCACTTTGTTTTTTCATATCTTGAAATGAGCGGAATCGTATTATGTTCAGGTGAAGAATACATGTCGTCCTTCTTATAAGTGAAACATTTGAGTCACCTGCATTCGCTTTATTCAGTTCTGCCACCTGCCTTTCGCTGGCTGTCAATCTGATGTCCAGAGCTGAAATATTATAAAAATAATTAACAGTAAAAATGGTTATTAGACACACACTTTTGCACAATATATCTTACCTGCATTTACTTTCTTCAGTTCAGCTACCTGACTCTCACTGGTTGTCACTCTGTTCTTCAGTTCAGCTACCTGACTCTCACTGGTTGTCAATCTGTTCTTCAGTTCAGCTACCTGACTCTCACTGGTTGTCACTCTGTTCTTCAGTTCAGCTACCTGACTCTCACTGGTTGTCAATCTGTTCTTCAGTTCAGCTACCTGACTCTCACTGGTTGTCACTCTGTTCTTCAGTTCAGCTACCTGACTCTCACTGGTTGTCACTCTGTTCTTCAGTTCAGCTACCTGACTCTCACTGGTTGTCAATCTGTTCTTCAGTTCAGCTACCTGACTCTCACTGGTTGTCAATCTGTTCTTCAGTTCAGCTACCTGACTCACACTGGTTGTCAATCTGTTCTTCAGTTCAGCTACCTGACTCTCACTGGTTGTCAATCTGTTCTTCAGTTCAGCTACCTGACTCTCACTGGTTGTCAATCTGTTCTTCAGTTCAGCTACCTGACTCTCACTGGTTGTCAATCTGTTCTTCAGTTCAGCTACCTGACTCTCACTGGTTGTCACTCTGTTCTTCAGTTCAGCTACCTGACTCTCACTGGTTGTCACTCTGTTCTTCAGTTCAGCTACCTGACTCTCACTGGTTGTCAATCTGTTCTTCAAGTCTGACAGTTCTACTGCTTGGGCTGAAATGATATAAACATTGTAGAGAGGCAATAAACAATATCCAGAGCTGTGCTTTTTTCTATTGAGTAAATTATTAACTCAATAGTTTTTCAAAACACTTCTTGTTACCTGCATTCTCTTTCTTCAGTTCTGCCACCTGGCTCTGAAGGGTTGTCACTCTGCTTCCCAAGGATAACAGTTCAGCTACTTGGTCTTGAATCATATGAGTCAATATCCAAAGTTGTTCATCTTTCTAGGCAATTAATTATTACCTGAATTATTTTCAATTCACATGTAATCATTACCTGCATTCTCTTTCTCCAGCTCCTCCACCTGTCTCTCACTGGCTGTCACTCTGGCCTCCAGGGCTAGAAAATAGTTTGTTTTATCATAATTTATGATAAAAAAATGTTAAACCAAGATGTAGCTTTATCATATCCTGAAATAAGCTGAATCATGTTAAATTGAGACCTATATGTGGTAGTTCTTATATGTAAAGATTCACTACATTACCAAAGGTATGTGGACACCTGCTCATTGAACATCTCATTCCAAAATCATGGGCATTAATATGGAGTTGTTCCACCCTTTGCTGCTATAACAGCCTCCACTCTTCTGGGAAGGTTTTCCACTAGACGTTAGAACATTGCTGCAGGGACTTGCTTCCATTCAGCAGCAAGAGCATTAGTGAGGTCGGGCAATGACATTGGGCGATTAGGCCTGGCTCACAGTCGGCGTTCCAATTCATCCTGAAGGTGTTCGATGGGGTTGAGGTCAGGGCTCTGTGCAGGCCAGTCAAGTTCTTCCACACCGATCTCGAAAAAACCTTTTCTGTTTGGACCTTGCTTTGGGCACAGGGGCATTGTCATGCTGAAACAGGAAAGGTCCTTCCCCAAACTGTTGTCACAAAGTTGAAAGCACAGAATCATCTAGAATGTAATTGTATGATGTAGCATTAAGATTTCATTTCACTAGATCTAGCTCGAACCATGAAAAACTGCCCCAGACCATTATACCTCTTCCACCAAACTGTACAGTCGGCATTATTCATTGGGGCAGGTAGCAGGTAACTCCTGGCATCCACCATACCCAGATTCGTCCGTCGGACTGCCAGATGGTGAAGCGTGATTCATTTGTCCAGAGAACGTGTTTCCACTGCTCCAGAGTTCAATGGTGGCGAGCTTTACACCCCTCCAGCCAACGCTTGGCACTGTGCATGGTGATCTTAGGCTTGTGTGCAGCTGTTCGGCCATGGAAACCCATTTCATGAAGCTCCCGACTAACAGTTCCTGTGCTGGCGTTGCTTCCAGAGGCAGTTTGGAACTCAGGAGTGAGTGCTGCAACCAAGGACAGATTATTTTTATGCGCTACATGCTTCAGCACTAAGCGGCCCCGTTCTGTAAGCTTGTATGGCCTACCACTTAGCAGCTGAACCGTTGTTGCTCCTAGACGTTTCCACTTCACAATAACAGAACTTACAGTTGCTCAGGGCAGCTCTAGCAGGGCACAAATTTGACAAACTGTCTTGTTGGAAAGGTGGCATCCTATGACGGTGCCACGTTGAAAGTCAGTGAGTTCATCAGTAAGGCCATTCTATTGTCAATGTTTGTCTATGGAGATTGCATGGCGGTGTGCTCGATTTTATACACCTGTCAGCAACGGTGTGGCTGAAATAGACAAATACACTAATTTGAAGGGGTGTCCACATACTTTTGTATATATAGTGTATAGAGTCACCTGCATTCTTCGCCTTCAGTTCTGCCACATGCTTCTCACTGACTGACACTCTGGTCTTCAGGGCTAGAAAATAATGCTTACAAGAAAACAATCAACTGTGATGTAGCTTTGTCACGTCCTAACATTAGCTGAATCATGTTCAGGTGAGGCACACATGTAGTATATCTGAGCTCTGATAAGTTAAAAAAAATGCCACCTGTATTCTTTCCCATCAGTTCTGCCACCTGGTTCTCACTGGCTGTTACTCTGGCCTCCAGAGCTAGGAGATCATTTAGCAAGAAAATCATTTATTTAGAAAATTATGTAGCTTTGTTACATCACTTTGGTTTTTCATATCTTGAAATGAGCGGAATCTTATTATGTTCAGGTGAAGAATACATGTCGTCCTTCTTATAAGTGAAACATTTGAGTCACCTGCATTCGCTTTATTCAGTTCTGCCACCTGGCTCTGAAGGGTTGTCACTCTGCTTCCCAAGGATAACAGTTGTGCTGCTTGGTCTTTAATCATATGAGTCAATATCCAAAGTTGTTAATCTTTCTAGGCAATTAATTATTAACTGAATTATTTTCAATTCACATGTAATCATTACCTGCATTCTCTTTCTCCAGCTGCTCCACCTGTCTCTCACTGGCTGTCACTCTGGCCTCCAGGGCTAGAAAATAGTTTATGCAGGAACAAAATGTATGATATAAAAGGTTAAACCAAGATGTAGCTTTATAATATCCTGAAATAAACGGAATCATGTTAAAGTGAGACCTAATATGTGGTAGGTCCTATAAGTAAAGATAAATAGTCACCTGCGTTCTTTCCCTTCAGTTCTGCCACATGACTCTCACTGACTGTCACTCTGGCCTCCAGGGCTAGAAAATATGACATACAAGGAAACAATCAACTGTGATGTAGCTTTGTAACATTGCTTTGCTTGATTACATCCTAACATTATGGCCCTTGCCATTTGCTGTTAGTCGGCTTCCCAAGGATAACATTAGTGCTGCTTGGCCTGGAATCATATAAACATAGTAGACGATATGTAACATCCATATGTAATAGGCAATATTCAATATGTTGTTGTTTCTATTGAGAAAGTTAACTCAATATCTATTTTTTAAACATCTCGTTATTACCTGCAATCTCTTTCTTCAAGTCTTCCACCTGGTTCTCACTGGTTGTCACTGGTTCTCACTGGTTCTCACTGGTTCTCACTGGTTGTCACTCTGGCCTCCAGGTCTATCATTTTTTTAATGATAAAAACAATGAACCCTGATGTAGCTTTGTTACATCACATTGCTTTTCATATCCTGAAATGAGCTGAATCATGTTCAGGTGAGGAATACACAGTATGTAGTAGTTCTTACAAGTAAAACATTTTAGTCACCTGCATTCTTCCCCTTCAGATCCTTCAGCTGGCTCTCACTGGCTGTCGATCTGGCCTCCAGGGCTGAAGTAGTATGAGAGTAATTAACGCTAAATGAACAGAAAAACACACGTTTGCACCATATAGCTTATCTTACTGTACCTACATTCTCTTTGTTCAGTTCCGCCACCCGGCTCTCACTGGCTGTCGATCTGGCCTCCAGGGCTGAAGTAGTATGAGAGTAATTAACGCTAAACGAACAGAAGAACACACGTTTGCACCATATAGCTTATCTTACTGTACCTACATTCTCTTTGTTCAGTTCCGCCACCCGACTCTCACTGGCTGTCACTCTGGCCTCCAAGACTAAGATCAGACAGTTGGAAAATGTAGAATGCTTTATTAGTTGTAAGTGTTATTTACTGTCAGAATACATGAGGGTGAAGTTTATATTAGTGCTTTACCTGCATTCTCTTTCCTCACTTCGTCCACCTGGCTCTCACTGGCTGTCATTCTGGCCTCCAGCGCTGAAGTAGCATGAAAATAAACATTGCTGAACATATCGACCACTACTGTTTTTTTGTGACCAAATTAGAATTGTTTTAGTTATTTATTTATTTTTTTGGGGGGGGATTACAGGTACATTATCCATTTCAAAAGTATACGTTTATAAAAACTTGTAATCTGCCGCTCAATAGCAACAAAAAATTGTAAGAAATACATACAGAGTTTAACAATAAATAGTAAATTCAGTATAAACAGGAAAATAAAAAAGTGGGCCTCCCACAACTTCGCATCCCATTCCCCCAGCCAACATGTCTCCATACTACTCCCCCTACCACCATGTTTCCCCCCTTCCCAAGCCCCCCCCCCCACCTAGCAACAAGGGTTGCTCGTCAGTCACCCACCGCCCACCCTGGCGACCATAGAAAACACTCCCCACACCACCCCTTCCCCATGGGGCTGAAAGTAAAGAAAGTCAAATAAATATTGAAATAGGTGTGTATATATAGTGCCTAAAGAAAGTATTCACACCCCTTTACTTATTCCACATTTTGTTGTGTCATAGCATGAATTAAACATTTATTAAATTGAGATATTGTGTTGCTGACCTACACACAATACCGCATAATGTCAAAGTGGAATTTTGTTTGTAGAAAAGGTTTTTAATGAATACAAATGAAAGGCTGAAATGTCTTGAGTCAATAAGTATTCAACCCTTTTGTTGTGGCTTAAATAAGTTCAGGAGTAAAAATGTGCTTCACAAATCGCATAATAAATTGCATGGACTCATTCCGTGTTCAATAAAATTGGTTAACATGATTTTTGAATGACTACTGTACCCCACATATACAATTATCTGTAAGGTCCCTCAATCGAGTAGTGTATTTCAAGCACAGATTCAACCACAAAGGCCAGGGAGGTTTTTCAATGCTTCGCAAAGAAGGCCACCGATTGGTAGATGTGTACAAATTTTTAAAAAGCAGACGCTGAAAATCCCTTTGAGCATTTTAAAGTTATTAATTAGGCTTACATCCTGTCACTACAAGATATAGGTGTCCTTCCTAACTCAGTTGTAGAGAGGAAGGAAACAAATCCAGGCTGTTTCACATCCAGCAGTGATTGGGAGTCCCATCGGGCGGCGTACAATTGGCCCAGTGTCATCCGGGTTTGGCCGGTGTAGGCCGTCATTGTAAATAAGAATTGGTTCTTAACTGACTTGCAGAGTTAAATAAAGTTTAAAAAAAATATATATAATTAAAAAGGAAACCGCTCAGGCATTTCACTTTGAGACCAATGGTGATTTTTTTAAACAGTTACAGAGTTTAATGGTTGTGGTATGAGAGAACTGAAGATGGATCAACAACTTCTAGTAGTAACTGTATCCACTGGTGAATTGGTGAGTTTTTTAAAATGACAAGTTCACAACTTCACATACAGAATCATACATCTCATATGCAAAAAAAAAGAAAGTGGTACATCATGTTTATTCATAGTAGTCTCCTTATTACCTGCATTCTCTTTCTTCAGTTCCACCACCTGGCTCTGAAGGGTTGTGACTCTGGCCTCCAGGACTGAAATAGCATGAAAATATATAGCTGAGATGCAGCTAAAACAAAGCTTTGTTTATTTCTCCCTGAAATTAGCTATGCTCATCTGCGGCACAGTAGTACTTATGAAGTCTACCTTTAAAGAAAGATGGGAACCCCTGTGCTAAGCAATCCCTTTGCGGTAACTCTGGGCTGAAATCCTAAGCAAATGTGTCTTGTACATTACCATAATATGTCCAGCAAAATCCACAGCTGTACATTTTTGATTGAGCTAATGAACTAAATCGCATTTTGTCAAATTAGCATTTTGTTATCACCTTCGTTCTAGATCTGTAAATGGAACGTCAGTATCACATTGGCACTCTGTCTGTCGTCTAGTTCTGTCAGTTCTGCTGCTTGAGCTTTAACGATAACGATATACTGTAGCCTGTGTATGATCCATTTCAGCAGCTGACCTTTCTATTGAGTGAATTATTATCTAAATCCATTTAAGAAATGACATCTAACGATGATTATCTGTGTTCTCTGTCTTCAGCTTGACCACCCTGCCCCCCCCCCCCAGGACTGAAATGGCACCAACATAAATGTCCAAACTTATCAATCAATACAGAATGAGAGTTAAGCAAGCGCTACTTACTTTCGCAGGTTTCATTACCTGTATTATTATACGTGAGGCTACCTTTGTTCTTTCTTTCTCTGTCTATATGTGCATTACTACAGTACCTGTGTTCTTATTCTCCAACTTCTCGACTCGTTTCTTTGTGTTGTTCAGCATGAGTCTCGGGTGATGCAGCTCATCCCAGACAGCATCTATGGTAGTGAATAGAATGTTCTGGTCAATCTGATCCGTCCCTCCTTTACTCTCTCCCTCAGCCCAGGCCCCAGACAGATAGAACATCAGCACCAGCATAGCTACAACACCCCTCATTTTGAATGATGCCTTAGTTCAATGATAATGTAATGTCTATGAGTCTCAGTACCATCATAAAGAAGGGGGGCAGAATGGGGAATCTTTATAGAAACACGTCAACAAGAACTAGCCCACTACGTGAGAAGTCAACATGTGGTGGGTGTAGAAAAATAGCACCAAGGGCATCTGATCGAACATCAAGAGAACCAGAGTAACCCCTGTGTTGTTTGGTCTCTTCTTTTTCCACAAGGTAGAAAACTGACTACAAGGCTGCTGATCAGGCTACTAGACAGTGTGTCATCTACAATGTGTAGGCTTATGTATGCCTTCCAAAAGTGTTCAAACCCCTTGGATTTCTTCACATTTTATTGTGTTAGAAAGTGGGATTCAAATGGACTTCATTGTAATTTTTTGTTTAGACAAAATACTATGTAATGTCAAAGTCTAATAAAAATGAACTTTAAAAAGATTATAATAAAAATGTGATAACTCTAGCAAGGTACTGTAAGTGTGTACCTGTGTTTTATGTTTTAGATGATTGGTTTGGTCTTAAAAGTGGTTTGTAAAAATGTGACTTCATTATCTCTTCTCCTTCTCGCTCTCACACTCGCTCTATCTCTCTTTCTGTCTCTCTCTCTCAGACATCCTCTGTCCAGGACACTCCAGAACTGTTGGGCTTTCTGAGGAACAGTAGCTCTCCTCACCGCTACAGACGAGCCACCAATGCTGCCCAGCCCTACAGCAGCAAGACCCTGGTACTTACTTTCAGTGTCAGCTTGTTTGGTATTACTATACAGCAGCAGTTTTGGAATGTATATGAACTCTCTCTCTCTCTCTCTGTAGAACTGCAGTAACATCATTTGTCTAAGAGTTCTGTGTGTGGTCGGGCGGTTGGACCGTGGTCAGAGCGCTGTAGTCAAGATCCGCTCCCGACTCTGGGCTCACACCTTCCTCCAGGTGAGCACAAGCACACAAACATAATCCCAGACTTATATACTAATGGGAGTATTAGTATTATTGTATGTATTAATGTTATTATTAGTATTAAGAAATGAAGTATCTATAACATCTATTCACCTTGCAGAGACGTAACGACCCATACCTCCTCAACTCTACCGTGTCCTTCAGAGTGACGGCCCTGCCCTACCGCCTCCAACCCTCCTCCTTACCCCAACACACCACTGCAGTAAGATACCCCTGACACTAACCCATATACCTCCTCAACTCTACCGTGTCCTTCAGAGTGACGGCCCTGCCCTACCGCCTCCAACCCTCCTCCTTACCCCAACACACCACTGCAGTAAGATACCCCTGACACTAACCCATATACCTCCTCAACTCTACCGTGTCCTTCAGAGTGACGGCCCTGCCCTACCGCCTCCAACCCTCCTCCTTACCCCAACACACCACTGTAGTAAGATACCCCTGACACTAACCCATATACCTCCTCAACTCTACCGTGTCCTTCAGAGTGACGGCCCTGCCCTACCGCCTCCAACCCTCCTCCTTACCCCAACACACCACTGCAGTAAGATACCCCTGACACTAACCCATATCAACTCTCCTCCTTCAACTCTACCGTGTCCTACCCCAACACACCACTGCAGTAAGATACCCCTGACACTAACCCATATACCTCCTCAACTCTACCGTGTCCTTCAGAGGCGGCCCTGCCCTACCGCCTCCAACCCTCCTCCTTACCCCAACACACCACTGCAGTAAGATACCCCTGACACTAACCCATATACCTCCTCAACTCTACCGTGTCCTTCAGAGTGACGGCCCTGCCCTACCGCCTCCAACCCTCCTCCTTACCCCAACACACCACTGCAGTAAGATACCCCTGACACTAACCCATATACCTCCTCAACTCTACCGTGTCCTTCAGAGTGACGGCCCTGCCCTACCGCCTCCAACCCTCCTCCTTACCCCAACACACCACTGCAGTAAGATACCCCTGACACTAACCCATATACCTCCTCAACTCTACCGTGTCCTTCAGAGTGACGGCCCTGCCCTACCGCCTCCAACCCTCCTCCTTACCCCAACACACCACTGCAGTAAGATACCCCTGACACTAACCCATATACCTCCTCAACTCTACCGTGTCCTTCAGAGTGACGGCCCTGCCCTACCGCCTCCAACCCTCCTCCTTACCCCAACACACCACTGCAGTAAGATACCCCTGACACTAACCCATATACCTCCTCAACTCTACCGTGTCCTTCAGAGTGACGGCCCTGCCCTACCGCCTCCAACCCTCCTCCTTACCCCAACACACCACTGCAGTAAGATACCCCTGACACTAACCCATACACCTCTACACTCTTATGAGAAAAGGAGCCTGGAAGAACCTTCTGAGATTCAAAACATTGCCACACAGGAAACTTTTCCAGTTCAAAACCACTGGTCTTTGAGGAACCCATTTACATTACATTTACATTTACATTTAAGTCATTTAGCAGACGCTCTTATCCAGAGCGACTTACAAATTGGTGCATTCACCTTATGACATCCAGTGGAACAGTCACTTTACAATAGTGCATCTAAATCTTAAGGGGGGGTGAGAGGGATTACTTATCCTATCCTAGGTATTCCTTAAAGAGGTGGGGTTTCAGGTGTCTCCGGAAGGTGGTGATTGACTCCGCCGTCCTGGCGTCGTGAGGGAGTTTGTTCCACCATTGGGGGGCCAGCGCAGCGAACAGTTTTGACTGGGCTGAGCGGGAGCTGTACTTCCTCAGTGGTAGGGAGGCGAGCAGGCCAGAGGTGGATGAACGCAGTGCCCTTGTTTGGGTGTAGGGCCTGATCAGAGCCTGGAGGTACTGAGGTGCCGTTCCCCTCACAGCTCCGTAGAAACCTTTAAACAGGTTTCAACCTGTTTAAAGGTTGAAACCGGAACCTTTTTGTGATGGGAGGGGTTCAATTTGAACTTTTTCAATAATATATTGTAGAGGCTGCGAGCCTATCAGAAGATTGGAGGCATGGCTTATTTGGCCACCCATTATGAGTAAATGTCATTCCTGCTCATCATGTTAGGTTTATACACTGCATATTACATATTCTAATAAAATAAGAATGATATTAACATTACTGATTACATATACATACAATACCTTTCAAAAGTTTGGGGTCACTTAGAAATGTCCAGCTGAAAACTGTTGTTCTCATTAAAGAAGCAATCAAACTGTCCTTCTTTAGACTAGTTGAGTATCTGGAGCATTAGCACTTGTGGGTTCGATTACAGGCTCAAAATGTCCAGAAACAAAGTCCTTTCTTCTGAAACTCGTCAGTCTATTCTTGTTCTGAGATATTAAGGCTATTCCATGTGAGAAATTGCTAAGAAATTGAAGATCTCATACAACACTGTGTACTACTCCCTTCGCAGAACAGTGGTAGGCCCCAATGTACCACTGAGCAAGAGGACAAGTACATTAGTGTCTAGTTTGAGAAACAGACGCCTCAAAAGTCCTCAACTGGCAGCTTCATTAAATAGTACCCGCAAAACACCACTTTATGCGATGTGCAATGTAGAGAACACAGGAAGAAGAAGTATAATTAAAATACCATAGTGAATTATTGTAATGATTGTTTATGTGTCAATTAATCCCATAAGGGATGGGTTGCCGATTGGCGATTTGACACGAAAATAAAATGTAATTCATTCATTCATATAGTTATAAAGTGGTAACTATTCCAACTTTGGGATTTGCATAGGCTCTTGAGGAGCTCATACACCTCTGTAAGCTCCATTGAAGCTACACAACTGTCAGTGTTCAACCTTAACATATGATGACAATAGAACAGATGAACAGGTGTCAGAGGAAGACAGAGAACGCCTGAGTGAACAGTTCTCAATTCCTGAATTGTTGGAGGCCATTATCCTTACCTTCTAACACATCACCTGGGGAGGATGGCTTCCCTCCAGAGTTCTATAAAGAATTTAGGGAGCTGTTGGTCCCCTACCTTATGGAGGTACTTAAAAAAGCCAGAGAAGACAACTGCTTTCCAGAGTCTTTCTCTCAAGCAGTGATTACTGTAATCCACAAGAAAGGGAAAAACCTGCCAAAGTGCGCCTCCTATAGACCAATCTCTCTCCTTAATACGGATTGTAAACTGGTCACCAAGACGTTATCTTAAGAGACTGGAGGCATGTCTTCCCCTGTTGGTCAACCCAGATCAGACTGGCTTCATAATTAATAGATTGTCCTCCAATAATCTCAGAAGGTTCTTTGATGTAATTCACCTTGCTAACAAAAACAAAATACCTGGTGTCACAGTCTGCCTCGACGCTGAAAAGGCCTTTGATAGGGTTGAATGGCCATAACTCTTTCGCGTCTTGGAAAAGTTTGGTTTAGATACTTTGTTTGTAAATTTGATAAAATCACTCTACAAATCAACTAAAGCTAGGATTGCTACCAATGAGATTACCTCCTCCTCTTTCCCTCTCTATAGGGGGAACGGACAAGGTTGCCCAATTAGCCCTGACCTCTTTGCCCTCGCCATCAATCCTTTAGCTGAGGCTATTAGCCCTGACATACATGGCTTTGAGGTGGGCCCCCATACCCATAAATTATCACTCTTTGAGGACAACCTTATCTTATTTCTAACAAAACCAGAACACTCCCTCTCTCACTTGCAGATCCTACTACAGTGTTATAGTTCTTTCTCTGGATATAAGGTCAATTTTGATCAAAGCTAAATCTTACCGTTGTCTGTCTTTGACCATCATACCATAAAGCACAAGTTTCCTTTTAGATGGTCGCCTATGGGCTTCACATATTCGGACATAATGGTGGATGGTAATCTGAACAACCTCTATAAACTCAATCTGGCCAGTTTGTTGTAAAAGGTGGAGGTTGACCTTTGTAAATGGATGGACTTACCTCTCACTCTACTGGGTAGAATCAATGTAATTAAAATGAATGTTCTGCCCAGATTTCTATATTTGTTTCAATCTCTCCCTATCCCTGTTCCCGCAGCATTCTTTTCCTCTCTCGACAAGCTGACCAGACGGTTTATCTGGCACAGCAAAACCCCTACGGTTGGTCTGGATTATCTGCCCTTTGATTACGGTCAAGGTGGCTTAAAGAATGTACTACTGGGCTGCAGAAGTCTAGTTGTCTGGCTCAGAGGTTTGACAATGGTCCCTCTCCCTCATGGTTGAACATTGAAAAGCTTGAGGTGAATGATGACACTGGGGCAGAATTGTTTTACAAATGGGACAGAAAATCTATAAAAACCATCACAGACAACCCTTTAACCATACATTCTGTCCCGGCATGGTGCAAACTGCATGAGCTGTTCAGACGAGGGGGATTACTTTCCCCTAAAACCCCTTTATGGAACAATAGTTTGATCCCTATGTTTTTCCAGAACAGTAACTTTAGACAATGGTCTGATAAGGGGATCACTCTTCTGGAACATTGTTACGAGGAGGGAGTTCTTATGTCTTTTCATCAGCTGAAACAGAAATACCACTTGCCTAACAGGGACTTCTTTAGCTACCTACAACTACGAAATTTTATTGGGGTGACTCTCAAGGGACAATGGAACCTACCTAAGATGTCACCTATTGAACAACCCTGCCACGCAGACCAACCACTGTTCAAGACCATTTCCCGTGTTTACGATGCTCTTATGTCAGGACTAACACTGCCTGGGCTAGATAAACCCCGACTTAGATGGGAAAAAGATCTGGGTATTGATCTTGATGAGGATCTATGGAGTGACCTATGCAGGGATGGTGTTACATACATACTCCAGATACAGACTGATCCAGTTTAATTTCCTCCATCAGCTCTATATCACCCCATCTAGACTGCACAAGTTCAACCCAGATATCTCCTCCCTATGTTGTAGATGTGGCTCAGATGAAGGAACATTCCTCCATTCCACTTGGCAGTGTTCAAAACTACACGGTTTCTGGCAGGGGGTATGCTATACCATATCCTCAATTCACGGGGTTGCATTCCCTTTAAACCCAGAGGTCTGTCTACTGGGTAACTTTACTAACTCCAATCTTAGGCAAAGGCATACTATAAAGCTAACAGAAATATTGCTAGCGATGGCCACTAAATGTATTGCCTTGAAATGGAAATTGGATTCCTCCTGCCAGTTGCAATGTGGCTTTCGGAAGTTAATAGTTGTATCCCACTGTAGAAAATCACTTACTGCTTGAGGAATAAGTTAGAGACATTTTACAGAATTTGGCAACCTTTTATTGACTATATGGAGAATCTCGCCCACATCACATTGATATAATCTCTATATAACCCTTATATAATGTTTCACACGTAATGTATAGCATGTAGCTTATGGCTCATTATTTTTATTTTTTTATTTTAGTCTTTATTATGACTTATTTATTGTATGTTTGGGTATATATATATTTGTTTTATGCTCGTCTGTTACTGTCACTTTGTCCTGTTGCTGTCTAATATCTTTTCACTTTGGTTTTGAATGTTCTTATTTGGAAAATGCAAAAATAAAAAATATTTTTTAAAAGAACAGATGAACAAGAATGACATTTACACCCTGAAAAGATCTATCTGAAAGCCACGTCCCTACTAAGCCATGCCTCCAGTCAAGGGTTTTGCTACATTAAAACATTAAAGGTTCCTCCAAATCAAATCAAATTTTATTTGTCAGATACACATGGTTAGCAGATGTTAATGCGAGTGTAGCGAAATGCTTGTGCTTCTGGTTCCGACCATGCAGTAATATCTAACAATTAATCTAACAATTTCACAACAACTACCTACAAGTGTAAAGGAATTAATAAGAATATGTACATAAAGATACGTGGATGAGCGATGGCCGAACGACATAGGCAGATGCAGTAGATGGTATAGAGTACAGTATATACATATGAGATGAGTAATGTAGGGTAAACATTATTTAAAGTGGCTAGTGAAACATTTATTACATCCAATTTTTATTATTGAAGTGGCTAGAGATAAGTCAGTATGTTGGCAGCAGCCACTCAATGTTAGTGATGGTTGTTTAGCAGTCTGATGGCCTTGAGATAGAAGCTGTTTTTCAGTCTCTCTGTCCCTGCTTTGATGCACCTGTGCTGACCTCGCCTTCTGGATGATAGCGGGGTGAACAGGCAGTGGTTCGGGTGGTTGTTGTCCTTGATGATCTTTATGGCCTTCCTGTGACATCGGGTGGTGTAGGTGTCCTGGAGGGCAGGTAGTTTGCCCCCGGTGATCTGTTGTGCAGAACTCACTACCCTCTGGAGAGCCTTACGGTTGTGGGCGGATCAGTTGCCGTACCAGGTGGTGATACAGCCCGGCAGGATGCTCTCGATTGTGCATCTGTTGAAGTTTGTGAGTGTTTTTGGTGACAAGACTAATTTCTTCAGCCTCCTGAGGTTGAAGAGGCGCTGCTGCACCTTCTTCACCACGCTGCCTATGTGGGTGGACCGTTTCAGTTTGTCCGTGATGTGAATGCGGAGGAACTTAAAACTTTCCACCTTCTCCACTACTGTCCCGTCGATTTGGATAGGGGGCTGCTCCCTCTGCTGTTTCCTGAAGTCCACGATTATCTCCTTTGTTTTGTTGACATTGGGTGTGAGGTTATTTTCCTTACACCACACTCCAAGGGCATTCAACTCCTCCCTATAGGTCATCTCGTCATTGTTGGTAATCAAGCCTACTACTGTAGTGTCGTCTGCAAACTTGATGATTGAGTTGGAGGCGTGCATGGCCACGCAGTCATGGGTGAACAGGGAGTACAAGAGAGGGCTGAGAACACACCCTTGTGGAGCCGCAGTGTTGAGGATCAGCGGGGTGGAGATGTTTCCTTCTCTCACCACCTGGGGGCGGCCTGTCAGGAAGCCCAGGACCCAGTTGCACAGGGTGGGGTTGAGACCCAGGGTCTCGAGCTTAATGACGAGTTTGGAGGGTACTATGGTGTTAAATGCTGAGCTGTAGTCGATGAACAGCATTCTTACATGGGTATTCCTCTTGTCCAGATGGGTTAGGGCAGTGTGATTGCGATTGCGTCGTCTGTGGACCTATTGGGGCGGTAAGCAAATTGGAGTGGGTCTAGGGTGTCAGGTAGGGTGGAGGTGATATGATCCTTGACTAGTCTCTCAAAGCACTTCATGATGATGGAAGTGAGTGCTACAGGGCGATAGTCATTTAGCTCAGTTACCTTAGCTTTCTTGGGAACAGGAACAATGGTGGCCCTCTTGAAGCATGTGGGGACAGCACACTGGGATAAGGATTGATTGATCATGTCCGTAAATACACCAGCCAGCTGGTCTGCGCATGCTCCAGGAACCTAACCATAGGTGCAAGTGTGAACCATTATCAATGGCTCCTCAAGGATCTCCAGGGTTCTTAGTCACCATTAATTCTAAGAGTGTACACCGCCTCCAGCCCTTCTGCTTACCCCAACATACCACTTCAATAAGATAACGCTAACACTAACCCTTACTTCTACTCTGCCCTTTAGCCTCCAGACATCCTCCTTACCCCAACACACCACTTCAATAAGAGACCCCTAACACTAACCCTTACCTCTACCCTGCCCTATAGCCTCCAGACCTCCTCCTTACCCCAACACACAACTTCAGTAAGATGTGACATCCACATCCATTAACTAGTACCTACAATAACCCTTACCCTGAACCCCATCCAGCCTGCAACTAACTGTGTGTGTGTGTGTGTGTGTGTGTGTGTGTGTGTGTGTGTGTGTGTGTGTGTGTGTGTGTGTGTGTGTGTGTGTGTGTGTGTGTGTGTGTGTGTGTGTGTGTGTGTGTGTGTGTGTGTGTGTGTGTGTGTGTGTGTGTGTGTGTGAATAGATGGGTACACTGGTGCTGTGGGGAACTCCTGATGTGGCGTTTGCTATTCCTCTGTGGGTCATCATCCTAGCCATCCTTCTGGGACTGCTGGTCCTGGCCATGCTGACACTGGCCATGTGGAAGGTACACACACACACACACACACACACACACACACACACACACACACACACACACACACACACACACACACACACACACACACACACACACACACACACACACACACACACACACACACACACACACACACACACACGGACTTTAGTATAACTTAACCCTCTATTCCTCAGTGTGGTTTCTTTGACCGGGCTCGGCCGCCAGCGGATGACGTGTCAGACCGTGAGCAGCTGACCTCTGGCCAATTAGCAGACGCCTAAGAACACTCACTGGCACCATGGAGACCAGTTCCTGATTCGAGGAGGCTGTTTGGGATGAGTTCCACCTCTTGAGTGAAATTAAACTGAAATGAGATCTGCAGGCAGACTGCAAACTCACAGATCAAAGGTTATTTACCCCTTTTAAAGCTGATCTGTCATCAGTGAGTGGACTGCAAACTCACAAACCAAAGGCTGAAGTACCATTAAGACTGGTAATTCAAACGGCACCAGAGAGACTGGGAACCATGCACACAGACGGACCTACACACATTAACACTATTTAAGCCAACACAATGACTTTGATGTATATGAGGCCTCAAGACAATTTTGGACAAGTAGAATGGACTCTGGTTCTAACCCTGCTTGTAGTTGAATATGTTTCTATGCACCGCTTGCCTCTGTGGGTTCGACAGGGGATCTGTATGGTTGGATAATTCAGTTGGAGTTAACCAGTCTGGCTAACTTCAAATGGAGTTCCATCTGATGTCAGTGACTTGGTGTCCGCCTGCTTTCACTGTTAAATACATTCCATCATTGATCAATCACACATATGCACACATACATGCGCACACACACGAATGCACACGTAAACACACGCATGCACACACAGGGGGCTGTACAGTATATATCTACGGATGGTGTATGTGCAATATTGGGATATTCTGTGTGATACTGAAGCTTGTTTACACTGGTATTATTTTATTAGAACTTGATGTTCAAATTGTTTGTGTATATTGTTTAGTTAGTATACTATTGTGTATGTGAGTGTTTTTGTTGGTATATTAGTGTATGTGTCTTCGGAAAGTAGAAGAACCCTTAACTTTTTCCACATTTTGTAATATTACAGCCTTATCCTAAAATTAATTAAATCATTATTTCCCCTCATCAATCCACACACAATACCTCATAATGACGAAGCAAAAACAAGTTTTTAGAAATGTTTGCACATTTCTTAAAAAAAAAAATAAACTATTACATTTACATACGTATTCAGACCCGTAACTCAGTCTGAGGTCCTGAGCGCTCTGAAGCAGGTTTTCATCGAGGATCTCTCTGTACTTTGCTCTGTTCTTTCCCTTGAATCTGCCAAAGGTGCTTCAGCAAAGTACTGTGTAAAGGGTCTGAATACTTATGTAAATGTGATATTTCCGTTTTTCTTTCAAAATAAAGTAGCAAAAATGACTAAAAATCTGTTTTTGCTTTGTCATTATGGAGTATTGTGTGTAGATTGATGAGGATAAAAAACTATTTAATCCATTTAAGAATAAGGCTCTAACATAACAAAATGTGGAAATAATCAAGGGGTCTGAATACTTTCCGAAGGCACTGTAAGTGTTAAAACAGTGCAGTGTTTATAACAGGTCCAACTGTTTACAAAAAGAACGTGGGACTGGGCTAAATACAAAAGGAATTGCATTAACATTAGTATTATCCAATGTGAGAGGTTTAGGCCTAGATTCAATCAGACCCAATGTTAATCGGCACTAGCCAACACCCCATAACTAGCCGACAACCCCAGAATGATTCCAAACACATTTAAAAAGAAAGGGAAAGTCATTGAGTTGCATATCAGAAAACACAACACTAAAATATACAACATAATATTACTTCAGTACAAAGCAAAAATGTCAGGTGATTAGGCCAAGAGTACTAATCTGGAGGGAGCTGATGCTATAGGCAGGGAGGCAAAGGCAATGGCATCTAGCTGTCTATTGGTCAGGGAAGGATTGTTGTTTGGTACTCTGCACTAGGCTGCCACTCAATATCAAATGCTTCAGAAAGGGTTTTAAATATAGTGGACCAGTAGTCTGCCAGACTGGGACAAGACCAGAATATGTGAGTCCAATGCGCCAAGGAGCTTTTACACCTGTGACATGTACCATCAATATTTGGGTAGAATTTGGAGAGTCTGGCCTTACTGAAATGGATACATTGATGTACCTTAAACTGTATAAGGCCGAGCCGGGCACAAGAGGAGCTTCCATTTACCCTAAGTAAGGCACTATTCTAGACTTTGTCCGAGGTCTCTCAACCAAGTTCCTTTTTCCCGCTCAGATGACGGGTTATCAAGGGACATGATTATCAAACAAATAAATACATGGAAATACCTAAATACACTTGAATGGGGTAATTACATTTGGAAATACCTAAATACACTTGAAAGGGGTAATTACATTTGATAGTGAGGTCATCAAAATTGGCAAAGGTGCCATCTATATAAAGGTCACTAAACTTAGTAAGGCCATTCCTCTGCCACAGACTTCAAGCTGAATCTAGATTGACTGGATGGAAGAGGTGATTATTACATATAGGATCTTGAATAGAGAAATCATAGAATTTGATTGTATATTCGCTGCCCAGTAATAATACATACCATTAGGAAGGGCTAGTGTGTTCTATCTCTCTGGAGGAATGCTTTACATATTCTTGGACTCTCACCGTTCCCCCCCAAAAGAGGCTTGGGTAGAAAAATAGCTGATGTTTTGGCAGTGTCGTAGGTGTAACTGCATTGGAGCAGTCAGATTGGTGAGCAGCTGCTCTTGATAACTGCCATGAAGCCACACCGTCCCACTAGCGTTAGAAGTTCAGAACGAGAAAGTGTAGGCTATATAGAAATAATGACGTTCAAATTGAAAATGTAACTAAATAATGAGGCTTTCTATCAGTCTAATCGAGGTGAAGATTACATCTCACATTCTCGTGTTCAAATTTGTAAACAAGTCTACATGGGATTTCTCTTAATGCGACGCTGTGCAGCCAATGGTAATGTCCTCTTTAGGTATAATACCAGGAGCCAAATGTGGATTTGGCAGCTCTAGCGCAGTAACACCTCCGACACCGCCAAAACAACCACTATGCAGATGTCGGCTGAAGTGGATCTGATTGAATAGAGCCATTAGGGAGTAAGGTTCAAACTTCATTTCAATTTACTTCACTTCTAGTAATTCACAGTATGTAAATATGAAGGATTTTTGTCACAAATTTGATTTGTGTTTTGTTTCTGTACTGAAGAATACTGAAAGATTATTGAAATAAAGTGTCCTGTTGTTTACTGTTTATTGTTGTTATTGTTTACTGTGTTACGGTGTGGTTCCTCGCTGTCTCTTTTCACTGTATTTTTATTGTGAACAATTGTTTTTATTGAATCACATCATAACCAATACAATCAATACAAAACAATACAATTTCCCCCCCTTTTGATCAACCCCCACTGCCCCTCCCACCCCAACTATCACTTTCTACATTGACCTATTCCATCGGAGAAGCTAAGGTGGGTCTAGAATGGGCTCATTCCAGCTATCACAGAAGCAACAACAGGAATGCTGGACAGTACACCAGAGAAGACATCTGACATCAGAGGGAAGAAGAGAGCTGCCAGTCACAGCGAAGGAGAACTCAACTCGCCCAAATGCTACCTCAGTAGCCCCTCCAGAGGAATACTGCAGTTGTTACTGGACATTTCAAAGTACACAAACCCCCAGTTAGGATTGCTCATCGAAAATACACACCAAAAAAACTATACAATTTCATAAAACTCACAAAGGGAAATATATTAGAATCTGTAGGTATAAATATGTTTTATCCCTGTCAGACTTCACATTATTACATGGAAGGCAATTTGAGATATTTTCCATCCTTTTGAAATCAATATAGTATTGTCATTTGCTCCTTGAATGATCTCTATTGCTTTAGAAAGATGGTATGAGTAACTTTGGGAATATGTCTTTTTTACTTTGGCAACTACAGTAGGTAAAAATATGAACAGGATGAACAACACATTGTAAACATTGTCTTACAAACACTGACATATGAACCAAACGTACATTCAAAAACATTCCCTTATGAAATTAACCGAGACGTTATTACAACTCACTGCATACCAAATGTAGACACACAAAGATGACGTAATAAATTAGTGATAAATTAGTTTCTATACAAAGGATGAAACCACTGTAGTATTATATTTACTATAAACAAACCACTAAATTCCCCTCTGTGATAAAAATACATGGAAAATAACAGAAAGTAATACAAAAAATTTGTTGAAGATGCCATTTACTGTCTGGATTTGTGGAATTATGCAACAGGCCATCCTCTGTGCTGAGATGGATAATACATCTGGTCTTAATACATTTGTCTCAGCATAGTTAAGGGATTAGGGTTTCAAGAGTTCACTTCTATCCTCACTGAGAGCACTCACCTGTATTTATTCCTGTCAACATTGGCTTCTCCTGCTGGTAGAAAATGAATAAGGGAAACATTGACCTCTGTAACCAGTTATAATGCCATGTTCCAGCCAGTCAAAGGTGATGCCTGTTGTTTATGAAACAAGGCCATTAAGTATGAAGAAAGAGCATCTGCTCGGTCAGAGTCAGTGTGGATAATGCTATGCCCACAGCTCCTACCAGTCACTAGTTCATAAACACTTCCCCGTCCACAGAGCCACCAGACGCTCTGATAGGACAGCCACAGCCAGGATCAGAGGCAGACATGGGCTACTCCTATCAGCCTTGCCCCCCAGTAGCAGATGCACCTTATTGGGGTCTGAGATCATTCCCCGGGCGTCTTCCAGGGCCGCCACGGCTGCCGTGCTGGAGTTGAGGTCCCCTGTGGCCAGCAGGTCAAACAGGCAGGCCTGGTAGTAGATGTCCCTGGCAGGGAGGAGGGCTGCACAGTGGACATGGGCTGCAGCAGAGAGCTGGCTGGAGGAAGAGGAGGAAGAGAGGGAAGAGGAAGAAGAGGGGCTGGGTAGCGTCTCTAGGCGCTGTGAAGGTGGGCAGCCATACACACATAGCTGCAGGTCCTGCTCGGGGGTGAATGCTTCAGCAATGGCGCGTGGCGAGCGTACTGACAGTCCCAGAGACCGCCCACTCTGACGCACCACCAGGGTGGTGCCGATGTGGGCGGCACGGATCTCAGCCTGGTGCCCAGGCAGATCAGAGTGGACGCTCAGGCTGTACTGGCCCTGCCTCTCCCCGCTGGTCACTGAGCCGTCCACGAAGGCTGTGGGAACGTTGTCCAGCTCCGCCTGGTAGATCTGCTGCTCGATACACTGGCGCCAGTTTTTAAAGATGATGGTAATCTGGTGAAGAGACACCCCTGTTGTTACACACATCCTTCCAATGAGCTAGACGTACATATGCAACTTTATTTAAGTACAGTCGTGACCAAAAGTTTTGGGAATGACACAAATATTAATTTCCACAAAGTTTGCTGCTTCAGTGTCTTTAGATATTTTGGTCAGATGTTACTATGGTGTGTCAAAGGCTTTTATTGACAATTACATGAAGTTGATGCAAAGAGTCAAAAAAAAAATTCTTCTTTTTCAAGACCTCTACAATCCGCCCTGGCATGCTGTCAATTAACTTCTAGGCCACATCCTGACTGATGGCAGCCCATTCTTGCATAATCAATGCTTGGAGTTTGACAGAATATGTGGGGTTTTGTTTGTCCACCTGCCTCTTGAGGATTGACCACAAGTTCTCAATGGGATTAAGGTCTTGGGAGTTTCCTGGCCATGGACCCAAAATATCGATGTTTTGTTCCCCGAGCCACTTAGCTATCACTTTTGCCTTATAGAAAGGTGCTCCATCATGCTGGGAAAGGCATTGTTTGTCACCAAACTGTTCCTTTTGTCACCAAACTGTTCCTGGCTGGTTGGGAGAAGTTGCTCTTGGAGGATGTTTTGGTACCATTCTTTATTCATGGCTGTGTTCTTGTGCTCAGCAACCCCACACATGAATGGTCTCAGGATGCTTTACTGTTGGCATGACACAAGACTGATGGTAGCGCTCACCCTGTCTTCTCCGGACAAGCTTTTTTCTGGATGCCCCAAACAATCGGAAAGGGGATTCATCAGAGAAAATGACTTTATCCCAGTCCTCAGCAGTCCAATCCCTGTAACTTTTGCAGTATATCAGTCTGTCCCTGATGCTTTTCCTGGATAGAATTGGCTTTTCTGCTGCCCTTTTTGACACCAGACCATCCTCCAAAAGTCTTTGCCTCACTGTGCGTGCAGATGCACTCACACCTGCCTGCTGCCATTCCTGAGCAAGCTCGGTACTGGTGGTGGCCCGATCCCACAGCTGAATCAACTTTAGGAGACGGTCCTGACGCTTCCTGGACTTTCTTGGCCTTCTTCACAACACTTGAACCGCTCTCCTTGAAGTTCTTGATGATCCAATAAATGGTTGATTTGTGTCATTCTCAAAACTTTTGGCTACGACTGTATAAAGACCTGTCATGGATTGTACATAGTTATATTTTAAAGGTCCAATGCAGTTATTTTTTAGCTCAATAATAAAACATTTATGGGTAATAATAATAACTTACTGTGATTATATTCAATAAAAATAGTCCCCCCAAAAATTATAGTTTCTTGGCAAAAAAAAACTATTTCTCAAGCAAGAGTGGGGAGGGAAAAACTGAAAACTAGCTGTTATTAACAGAGAGGTTTGGAACTCTCTTTCTTATTGCTGTATTAACAAATTTACTGCCTGGTGATGTCACTGGACAGGCCAAAACTCCATCCCACTGAAACAGGCAGATATTTCAGGTGGCCTTTTCAAACAGCTCTTACACTAAAAGGGCATTATAATAATTTCCACAATTTTACAGTATTATTCAAACCTCAGGGTGTAAAATCGCATTTTTGACTGCACTGGGGATTTAAGAACGGAACGTAAGTTGTACAATTAAAAAAATATATATTTTATAAATTATAATTTACTGTATATAATTTTAGAAATGAGGCCTACCGTGGTGAGAGCCGTGGCATATGCCCTTCCTCTCATGGGGGCGCTAGTTGCCTGAACGTATAGATACTCATTATCTATCAGTGGCCAGGCCCCTTGTACAGTGCACGTCTGGAACTCATCACGGAAGGTGCGAACATGGGGATCCCCGAACACCCCACAGTGGAGATAGTCAGGGGTCCGGCCCTCACGCTGGAGGTAGCCCTTCTCGTAGATGCAGGCGTCCCCAGAGATGGGGGCCTGTGGCAGGGGCCGGGGCTGAGCGGTGGGGCCTGTCCTGGGGCAGCTGTGCTGGATGAGGAGATCCTCGATGCCCTGCACGGCCGAGTGGTAGGCCAGGTCGCCCCGGCAGGCACGGGCCATGCGGCGGGTACACATGGCGTAGGAGCGGAGGGCGCTGCAGTAGCCCGCATTTCCCCCCCTCTCTGCTGCCTCCTCCGCCCCCTCCGCTGCCCCCAAGGTCCAGGGTGACAGCTACAAAGTCAGAGTTGCACCTCAGGATGCGACAGGATGCCCATACTGAGGGAGGAGGGAGAGAGGTGGAAGCTCCAGATCATATACCACAACTTGACAATAGTAGGAGCAAAAATATGTCTTTCCATTGAGCATGTAACATAAGTACCACAGTTGCTTGACATTATTGGGAAGCTTGAAGACAAAAAAGCTGTGGATCATTGAAAGTACCTTGCAGGCAGCACAGGTGAAACAGTAGCAATGCCACTATGATGCTGCGTTTCCATGACAGCTGTGAGTAGTGGCTGCAGAGGGCCAGTGTCCCCATCCCCTTCCAGCCTCAGGCCGAGGGCTGCAGACCAGGCTCAGGCTCAGTACAGGGGCTACAGCTGCAGGCAGGACACAGATAGAGAGAGACATTACACACTGTGGCCTGTAGGGGGAAACCCCACACCACTACCACAGGCACAATCTAGGCTCGACTCCAGAAGACCATTTGTCAAGATAGAGTGCAATTTGTATTGAATACATTAACAAAGGCATATTGTAATATTTTATCATATAACAAGCGGATCACAAGATCTATGTATTTATCATACCTAGTTTGAAAGCAAAACACAATATTTACAGTCAGAGTAACATGTGAAAAACAATACAGAAAGATATAATTGTAAGTAATAAAGTAGATGTAGTTCATACCTTTTTGAATAGATGCTAACTACTTTTTAAGACTGTGTGTTTGTGCAAAACGATCTCCCACACTCTTGGAACCCATCAACAGCACTCAGACTGAAGTCAACACCGTTCTGCTTGGACATGGACAAGATGAGGACAATGGAGAGAAAACTGTTGACAAACAAACATTCAAGAATCAGAGAAAAGCAACACCAGCGGGCCACCATTTGGTCACATTTAGGAATAGGACCAATAATTTGATCAACAGTCTTAGTTTGTGAGGGCAGTCTTATTCACCTGACCACTGGTCAGGTCATATCATGTTTGAAGCTGCCATAATCATAGCCATAATAATAGTCCTATAAACAGCAGTATTTACATTACAGAGCTTAGGTTTCCATACAGTAGATAAACTGCCCAAGTAACCTAACATCTGTGGTAACCATTGCCATAGCAAACAATTATCTGTTAGTGTTGTGAAGCTAGTTTGAGACAAAATATAGTAAAACAAAGAAAAGCTATGGCTTACCATGTGTGCCACAGCACTAAGCATCAAAAACCCAATGTTATGTTGTATTTCAGTTCTTGGTATAAAGCAAGCATTTACCCGTCAAAACTATAGGCTACAACAATGTTGGTCACTTGGTCAATTGGGCATTTTGCAATTTGGACTCTTCTCCCTTTTCTGTTTGCCAGCGGAGAAGAACAAACAAGGGCCAAAGAAAGTGGGTAAAACAAAAAAGCGTATCTTCGTCAAGTCCAATTTAGTAACCAAAAGGATGGCATTATTGTATCTGATTTATGTGTGGAAAGATCTAAGTTTAAGGAAAGGTGTAGGCCTACATTCCGGTAAGACCTTCACAGAGCTTATGTGCATTACATAGTAAAACCTTTGGCAGTACAAGGCATTCCTAAAGCATTGGTGCCATTGGAAGTGTGCCTTTGAAAGCGACATGGCATGGGCTAGATTGAACCATGTGTGCAGTGCGTTTGTGTGTGGTCCTCTCTCTCTCTCTCTCTGAACCAACACTAAAGTCTGACCTTTATTACAGTTTGGGAGACCTGTGCACTGCGCCAGGGAGAGGGGGTATGAAGGGGGGGGGTTACGAGAGCAGCAGGGGCAGAAATAGAGCATGCTAAATATACCAGACTCTCTCTCACTCCACCCAGCCCCTTTCCTTCATGTGTTCCCCTGGTCTGAAATAGTCAGGGCTACAAGGCAGAGGAGGGAAGGGTAAAGCAGGTGTTCCCAACAGCAGTTCCACTACTCAGGGAGGGAGTGGCTATGGCTACTAGCTGTCCCAATCAGTCTTCAATCAGACACATCTTCAACTTACATTATCAAATGAATCTTATTTCACGCTATTCCAACTAACAGCAGCAGTGTATAGCACTCTCCACACCCAGTCTCTTCACTTCTGTTTTCAACGTTTTTCAATGCCCTAGATTGGTCTCCTTTTGTTGTCCAGTGGGCATTGTGTTCACTAGTGTAGTGGTTGAGGTCTGGAATGTCGGCCAATGGATTCTGATGCAGCTGCACTTTTGGAGTGGGGGTGTATGCCCCCGCCCCCCTTCTTTTTTTTGTTTGTTGCACTGCTTTGAAAATCCCGGTGACCTCCCTCTGTGCACAGTCCAACAACACTGACAGGGTCCTGTTTGTTCCATCCATGAACAGCAAATAATCACTGTGCATACACACACAAACAGTCGCTTGTGAATTAAACACCAATACGGTACTACCTTTAGGGCAACACTGCACCCATACCCTTGTTTAACCACAAAACCCTAACTCCCCTTCACACACACACACATTTGTTTTACTATTCTTGTGGGGTTCAAACCTAGCCCTAAACCTTAACCTAACTCTAACCCTAACCTTAACCCAAAACCTATCCTTAACCCCAAACCCCTAAAACTAAACCTAATCCTAACTCCTAACCCTAAAACCTCATTCTAACCCTAATTCTAACCCTAAACCTAAAATAGCTTTTATTCCTTGTGGGGAAGAGCGAAATGTCCCCACTTGTTTGAATTTTCTTTGTTTAGGCTACTATCGTTATGAGGACCTCTGGTCCTCACATGGATAGTAAAACCAAACACACACATACACAACGTCGCCATAGAGGTGGGTTGGTCACATGTGCGACTTAGGGATGTTTTTGCTCATGGCTTGGCCTGCAGTGACATGTCAATGTGCTTCTACATGTCAACAACAGCTCACGTAAAGACCAGTGGTTTTCACTAATTCATTAGATCAAACCTCAACTGGTATTGGACATAAAGACCACAAACACAGAGCAAGCTGTTGGTCGTTTGCCTCAACCTCACTTGATGTATTGATGGATGAGACTTTAATGTGAATCCAATCTGTTTGTGTCTGCATGGGAAAGGTCAATGCACATCATAGCATCTTTGTATTTGTAATAGTGCAGCTCTCTCTCTCTCCTCTCCTCTCAAGGTTTCGTTCCACCTGAAGTTTTCCTTCCCACTGTCACATGTCTTAACTGCATTTAGACCAGTATATTTTGATGGTCACTATCAAAACATTCAAATAACTTCAGACTGATTGACTAATTGTATGATCTATTTTATTGATAATCTATCTATTGTACAAATCTATTGTATATTCTATCTATATCTATCAATATGAATTATCCGTGAAAGCATAGGATTGATGAAGACAATTATTTATGACAATCAATAGCTGTACTTCAGGACAATTCAGGGGGTACTATTACATGAATTAATGGCTAATATATGGGTATCATTCTATTGTTGTTGTATAACTGCTGATGTAATCTTAAATTCCACATCGCCAATGTCACCCAAGTGTCAGTCTACAGTACATGCCATTCTGCTGTATTTCTTGATTTACTCACAATGACAGGGAGTTTGTTCTAATATTAGGCCATGGAGAAACTATTTAAAGCAGCAAGTTCCATTAGGGGACAGAGTGAATTGTTCTATTCTACAATGTTAGAAAAAACATGTTCCAATCAAATGAAAGCTGTACAGTTACTTGACCCAATCCATACATGTGCATAGCTCACAATTAAATAGCAGTATCTCCTGGCGCACTGACTAAATCAACATTGTTGCCATGTAATTTGAATGAAAATAGGTTTAACCAACGTGGAATAGACGTTGAATTGACGTCTGTGCCAAGTGGGCAGGTAAATAATATGCCACATTTCTGATTTGTGTAGCACATGATTAATTTAAGAATGAACCAGGCAAAGCACCATTCATATCCTCACCCAATCACACCTCTGCTGAAGCTCCGTATGAGACTCTGCGTAAATGTCCCCACCTCACTCGTTCCAATAGGAAAAAGGCGAAGTAGGTTATGCCTGCACTGACACCAAACTCCCACACTGTCCAAGTGAGCTGCCGACACTGATGTCCAGTCTCAAACTGATTTCATTGCAAGCCGCTACTCCTTCCTCTCTCGTTGTCGGCTCTCAGATGAATGAGATATTTGACAGTGTTTCTCCACGAGTGGTATAAATCACTCGCGTCGAACACCTGCTGCTCGCGTAACAACTGTCCACTTGGGCGCACACTCTCCTAGGCACCGGGGGGCTATTTCAAACTATCACAGTGGCTCTGGCAACCTGTTCTATTTGCAACCTGTTGTTGCTAGTGTGTTTTCTTATTTTTATAGTAGGCCATTCTGTATTTATTGCCCTCTTGGTCATAAATCCCCAAGAAAGTCGGTACAAGCAGTTTTGACAGATATCGTAGCCAGTTGAGTAAAAAAAGTGTAGACTTTTGTCAATATTGCACTGGCTGGTCTCCGGGCAATTCGTATTATTCTGTGCATAAATCTTTGACACTCCATTTAGTATGATACATTATGCTACGTTATTCATACGAATAATAGGTCGAATTGTGCTACACAATTCAAAAGTAGTCCATCATTCCACAGGGCAAAAACTGGTTGAATCAACGTTGTTTAAAGGTAATTTGTCAAGGTATTGTGACGTGGAATCTATACTGAACAAAACTATGAATGGAACATGTAACAATTTCAAAGATTTTACTAAATTACAGTTCATATAAGGAAATCAGTCCCTAATCTATGGATTTCACACTAATGGGAATACAGATATGTATCTGTTGGTCACAGATACCTTAAACAAAAGGTAGGGGTGTTTATAAAAAAAAACAGTCCGTATCTGGTGTGACCACCATTTAGCTCATGCAGCATCACATCTTCTTTGCATAGAGTTGATCAGGTTGTTGCAGTCATCATACCAAATGCACATTCGCTCAAAACCTGAGAAATCTGTGGCATCGTGTTGTGTGACAAAACTGCACATTTTAGAGTGGCCTTTTATTGTCTGCAGACCAAATTGCACCTGTGTAGTGATCATGCTGTTTAATCAGGGTCTCGATATGCCACATCTGTCAGGTAGATGGATTATGTCAAAGGGAGGAAAAAAATAGAGAGGAGGGCAAAGGAGAAAAATGCTCACTAACAGCGATGTAAATACATTTGCGCCCAACATTTGAGAGAAATAAGCTTTTTTTTGTGCATAATGGAACATTTTGGGGATCTTTTATTTCAGCTCATGAAACATGGGACCAACACTTTACATGTTATGTTTATATTTTTGTTCAGTGTACATGGAAAATGCATTGGATTTGATTAAAATAATCAACTATTGTTTTTAGGGTGAAATTTAAGCAAATTGACAAACCTTGTATAAAATATGTTGAATTTGTGCCTTTAAAACAACATTAGATCTTCAACTTTAGATCCATTATTAGAAAGAAATTATAATTATAAGAATTCTACAAAAAAAAATAGACAATATAATAGGCCTACGGTTTCAACCTTTGAGATGTAAAGACATTTAGTGATATTGAATTTTGTTGGGCTGTCAATGTAGCCGATGCGGAATGGCTAGCTACTTAGTGGTGGTGCGCGTTTCAATCGGTGATGTCACTCGCTCTGAGACCTTGAAGTAGTGGTTCCCCTTGCTCTGCAAGGGCTGTGGCTTTTGTGGAGCGATGGGTAATGATGCTTCGAGGGTGACTGTTGACGTGTGCAGAGCGTCCCTGGTTCTTGCCCAGGTCGGGGCGAGGGGACGGACGTAAAGTCTATACTGTTACATCAACACAACCAAATGTCAACATTTGATGGAGATGTATCTTCTGCTTGGATAATTCAATCTGCCACTCTTTTGAAATACAATAAATAGCCTATTAACTTGTTAACAAATAATATGTTGGATTCACGTCTCCAACTCAACCAAAAATACATGTACACAAATGGGATGACTCAGATGGAACTAAAATGTATTAAAATGTATTTTTAAAAGATGTTTCAGGCCTTTATGGTAGAGTGGCCAGGTGGACGCCACTCCTCAGTAAAAGGCACATGACAGCCCACTTGGAGTTTGACAAAAGGCACTTAAAAGACTCTCAGACCATGAGAAACATGGTCTGGTCTCTGGTCTGATGAAACCCTGAGCGCTCAGGGCCTCTTTGACTTGAATGCCAAGCGTTACGTCTCGAGGGAACCTGGCACCATCTCTACGGTGAAGCATGCTGGTGGCAGCATCAGGCTGTTGGGATGTTTTTCAGCAGCAGGGACTGGGAGACTAGTCAGGATCGAGGGAAAGATGAACAGAGCAAAGTACAGAGAGATCCTTGATGAAAACCTGCTCCAGAGCGCTCAGGACCTCAGACTAAGGCAAAGGTTCCAACGGGACAACGACCCTGAGCACACAGCCAAGACAATGCTAGAGTGGCTTCGGGAAAAGTCTCTGAATGGCCCAGCCAGAGCCCGGACTTGAACACAATCGAACATCTCTGAAGAGACTTGAAAATAGCTGTGCAGCAACACTCCCCATCCAACCTGACAGAGCTTGAGAAGATCTGCAGAGAAGAATGGGAGAAACTTCCCAAATACAGGTGTGCCAAGTTTGTAGCGTCATGCCCAAAAGAAGGCTGTTGTCGCTGCCAAAGGTGCTTTAACAAAGTACAGAGTAAAGGGTCTAAATACTTATGTAAATGTAATAGTTCCGTTTTTTATTAGTAATACATTTACAAAAATTCTAGAAACCTGTTTTTGCTTTATCATGATGGGGTATTGAGTGTAGATTGAAGGGATTTTTAAAATCCATTTTAGAATAAGACTGTAATGTAACAAAATGTGGAAAAAGTCCAGGAGTCTGAATTCTTTCCGAATGCACTGTACATATAAATGTTGATATTTGGTTGCATTTTAAACCCCCAAAAATTCAATATTACTTTTGTAATACAGTAAATAGCCTAAAGTTAAGGCTTTTGCAAACTGATGTAACATTCAACCTTAAAATGAGTAACACATCCATGGCCACATTCTGAGGTTATTGTAACTATACTACTTATGTAATCATATAAAATGTGTACAGTATGTTCAAGATAACATGCATAGGTCTTCTCAGGTCTTCACAATTGCTGTAATAATCTGTGCAGAATCTTGAACGGCCTTGATCACTTACACCATGTACTTTTAATATAATCTCAACTGCAATCCAGGTCATTTGGTTCTGCTATTATATTAAGCACAGCGATAACCCATTTAACTGTTGTATAAATAAACAAAATATCTGACATTGTTTTCCAATTTGAACTTTGCTCTACTTTTAAATGGTTGAACGTGAAGTGATAGACATTCGGGTGACAACTTATCAGACATTGTTTTTCCATTGGAATTAGGTTGTGCTTTTAGATGGTTGGAAGCATATTGATTCAAAAACATGAGCTGGCGCATACCCAGAATAATAGTTAGTGTGGAGCTGCTGACTAACGGCGAATAAACTATAAACTATCAAAATAAAGAAAGTTGCACACTTCATCAATAAACTCCCAGCAATTGAATGGGTATTTACCAACGTTTCAGCATCACTGTGCCTTCCTCAGGGAAGCATATTGATAACATATTGAAAATTCTGCTAACTTTTGGCTGTCTTTTTGAGTGGGTGAATATAGGTTGTAATCTCATTGATCAACATCTCAACCAAATACTATCCATTTATCCATGTTTTGATAAGGTGGTGTGCCCAGTGGGGTACCTCTTACCAGGTCATAAAATAGCATACGAATTGGATAATGTGATTTATCATACGTCTTGGATGATGTATTGTATATCTTTCTCTGAGACCAGAGCCCTTTACTATGAATCAGGTTTGAGGAGTTATCATGTACTGTAACTTTGGTCCATTCTTTTTTCAAATCAAATCAAATCCATTTTTTTGTCACATACACATGGTTAGCAGATGCGAGTGTAGCGAAATACTTGTGCTTCTAGTTCCGACAATGCAGTAATAACCAACGAGTAATCTAACCTAACAATTCCAAAACTACTACCTTATACACACAAGTGTAAAGGGATAAAGAATATGTACATAAAGACATGAATGAGTGATGGTACAGAACGGCATAGGCAAGATGCAGTAGATGGTATCGAGTACAGTATATACATATGAGATGAGTAGTGTAGGGTATGTAAACAAAGTGGCATAGTTTAAAGTGGCTAGTGATACACGTATTACATAAAGATGCAGTAGATAATAGAGTACAGTATATACATATACATATGAGATGGATAATGTAGGGTATGTAAACATTATATTAAGTAGCATTTTTTAAAGTGGCTAGTGATATATTTTACATCAATTTCCATCAATTCCCATTATTAAAGTGGCTGGAGTTGAGTCAGTGTGTTGGCAGCAGCCACTCAATGTTAGTGGTGGCTGTTTAACAGTCTGATGGCCTTGAGACAGAAGCTGTTTTTCAGTCTCTCGGTCCCAGCTTTGATGCACCTGTGCTGACCTCGCCTTCTGGATGATAGCGGGGTGAACAGGCAGTGGTTCGGGTGGTTGTTGTCCTTGATGATCTTTATGGCCTTCCTGTGACATTGGGTGGTGTAGGTGTCCTGGAGGGCAGGTAGTTTGCCCCCGGTGATCTGTTGTGCAGAACTCACTACCCTCTGGAGAGCCTTACGGTTGTGGGCGGATCAGTTGCCGTACCAGGTGGTGATACAGCCCGGCAGGATGCTCTCGAATGTGCATCTGTTGAAGTTTGTGAGTGTTTTTGGTGACAAGACTAATTTCTTCAGCCTCCTGAGGCGCTGCTGCGCCTTCTTCACGATGCTGTCTGTGTGGGTGGACCAATTCAGTTTGTCTGTGATGTGCACGCCGAGGAACTTAAAACTTACTACCCTCTCCACTACTGTCCCATCAATGTGGATAGGGGGGTGCTCCCTCTGCTGTTTCCTGAAGTCCACAATCATCTCCTTAGTTTTGTTGACGTTGAGTGTGAGGTTATTTTCCTGACACCACACTCCGAGGGCCCTCACCTCCTCCCTGTAGGCAGTCTCGTCGTTGTTGGTAATCAAGCCTACCACTGTAGTGTCGTCCGCAAACTTGATGATTGAGTTGGAGGCATGCGTGGCCACACAGTCGTGGGTGAACAGGGAGTACAGGAGAGGGCTCAGAACGCACCCTTGTGGGGCCCCAGTGTTGAGGATCAGCGGGGTGGAGATGTTGTTATCTACCCTCACCACCTGGGGGGCGGCCCGTCAGGAAGTCAAGTACCCAGTTGCACAGGGCGGGGTCGAGACCCAGGGTCTCGAGCTTGATGACGAGTTTGGAGGGTACTGTGGTGTTAAATGCTGAGCTGTAGTCGATGAACAGCATTCTCACATAGGTATTCCTCTTGTCCAGATGGGTTAGGGCAGTGTGCAGTGTGGTTGAGATTGCATCGTTTGTGGACCTATTTGGGCGGTAAGCAAATTGGAGTGGGTCTAGGGTGTCAGGTAGGGTGGAGGTGATATGGTCCTTGACTAGTCTCTCAAAGCACTTCATGATGACGGAAGTGAGTGCTACGGGGCGGTAGTCGTTTAGCTCAGTTACCTTAGCTTTCTTGGGAACAGGAACAATGGTGGCCCTCTTGAAGCATGTGGGAACAGCAGACTGGGATAAGGATTGATGGAATATGTCCGTAAACACACCAGCCAGTTGGTCTGCGCATGCTCTGAGGGCGCGGCTGGGGATGCCGTCTGGGCCTGCAGCCTTGCGAGGGTTAACACGTTTAAATGTTTTACTCACGTCGGCTGCAGTGAAGGAGAGTCCGCATGTTTTGGTTGCGGGCCGTGTCAGTGGCACTGTATTGTCTTCAAAGCGGGCAAAAAAGTTAGTTAGTCTGCCTGGGAGCAAGACATCCTGGTCCGTGACGGGGCTGGTTTTCTTTTTGTAATCCGTGATTGACTGTAGACCCTGCCACATACCTCTTTTGTGTCTGAGCCGTTGAATTGTGACTCTACTTTGTCTCTATATTGACGCTTAGCTTGTTTGATTGCCTTGCGGAGGGAATAGTTACACTGTGTTCAACACGGGTTAACCGGTACCATGAAAGTCACTCACCTTTTAGCCAGGTAAATTTCTATGGCAACGAATCCTTCAGATCTAACCTGATTGGGGCAAGCTAACTCAGGGCTAACTCAATATGTCCTAAATAAGTGTCTGAGCCACTAGTTGAGGACCAATGTTAAAGAATGTGTGTGTAAAAAAATGGAAATGTTAAATACCTATCACATTACACATTTAGTAATGACAGCATTTGCTTTCCAAATTGTACGTTTTTTCGAGTAATTGTATTTTGAAATTTGCAAAAGAAAACTGACAACTGTAACCAACCAATGACATATAATCCATAGATGGCAGTTCCCATTCAAGTCATGACTGGTGGCCATTGCTAGTGTATTCATGAGTTTATCTGTAAAATTGCCAGGGTTAAAGATTCCAAAATCCTGCAATAGATATGTCTATATATGGCCACAATGCAACAAGCTGTTCCACAGACCGAAGAAGGAGCGATAGTAGTGGGAAACAAGGTGCTTGTGCATTGATAAACACACCAAAGCACACCAAACACGACATTAACGATAAGTAATAAAATAAAGATAACTTTTCTTTCATTATAATTTCAGCACAAATGAAAATGTGCCACTGACCCACCAATGGATTAATATTTCAGCATTGTCTCAATTAAGAGTTAACCTTCGACTAGCCATGTGCGACATGCACACGCAGTTACAAGCCTGCTAGAGTTAGCGGCAGGCGGACGAGCAATATCCACCGTCGCACGGATGAAGCCTGACCTGGAATGTGAAGATAACTGAAGCTGGCTAGCTTTATAAAAGCCTGAGTAGATCTAGTTTGCTTCATAGTATACCACTCAGGTTGCTTGTTGCACCATAACAACAATGTTAATTACGGTTAATTTGGTTAAGTTTAGAATAAGGGTTAGGGGAAGGGTTAGCTAAAATGCTACAGTTGTCCCCAATTTGACTCAAACACGCAACATTTGGATTGCTAGATGGTCACAGATTACACCCATCCATCCTCCCTGATCCAATCTCCCTACTTTTAGTTCTGTTTAAAGTAACTAAACCATTGGTGGGCATCATACTGTAGGCCTTGGAGGTGCCCAGAAATACGTAAAGTATGTTTCGTATGGCTCTGAGGACAGGCTGCATGGTTTGTAAGATGACCCAACAAAACCAATTGTCTGCAACATGCACCATTCATTCACACAGCCAAGGTGCTAAACTCAGCTGGAGTAGGACAGGTGCCAAACCGCCCAAACGAACTGTAAGGCTATACTGTATATAGAAACTTTGAAATTGGTATAGAAAATACAACAAAGTGACCAAACGTGTTTTCAGATAGTAGGCGAACGTCAGTAAACGACATGACTAAAAGTGTTACCCTTTCAATTTATCGCTAGGTTTTCACGTGACATGTGGCGCGCACAAGTGGCGCGAAATTTCATTGATTGACATCTGAATATCATAAATGCCGAATTTGGGGGAGTCCATTGTAGTTTAATATTTCATCATGTTTTAATAAAAGTTCAAAGAGGTAGACATTCCTGCAGGGATACACACAGGGGGAAGGATAGGCGGACGTGTTTCCTCAACTGCAGAGAATGTCCGAAGTTATTGGCCTTTTAAGAGGGGCACCTACATGCCTCAGTGAGCATTGCATAGTGGCCTTTGTTTGTTGTAGCAGTGGGGGCGGGGTCCATTGACCAAGCAGTGGCTATTCGGAGCGCGAGGTCCATTGTCAGAGAGCTTTTAGGAGAGGAAAGAAGTCCTGTATCTTCGGCTCTGGATAATTGCAGAATGGGTTCGGAATGCATTTAAGAAAACAGATCCAGCATATAAGGAATTCTGGACTAATAAGAACCCATCTTTCTAACTGCCTGGCGAGTTATTGCTGATGCATTTTCATAGGCCATATCAAAATATGTTCCAGAGAATGGCGACACTATATGAATGAAGATGCAATTAATCACTTGTGACTTGAGGTAAGGTTTTAAACACATTTTCATTGGTCTATATGTTTATCTTAGTGTACTTTGTTTTATAAAGGCTTAGACAGTTTGTGTTTGGACACACTCCCCCAAAGTCCAAACCTTTCCCCAAAGGAAATTATGCACCTGTTATGTATCACAATATATATATATTTTTTATTATAATACTTTTGACAATACAATTTAGAATGTGGAAGTATTTTTTGCCTAGAAAACTTTTTTTTACCCTTTACTTTTTTGGTTGCCCTAAACAGATTACCCCTATGTGGCTTGGAGACCTGTTGCCCTGGTAACTGTTAGGGCTCATGTTTGTTGTGTGTGTTAATGTGTGTGTGTGTGTGTGTGTGTGTGTGTGTGTGTGTGTGTGTGTGTGTGTGTGTGTGTGTGTGTGTGTGTGTGTGTGTGTGTGTGTGTGTGTGTGTGTGTGTGTGTGTGTGTGTGTGTGTGTGTGTGTGTGTGTGTGTGTGTGTGTGTGTGAGAGAGAGAGAGAGAGAGAGAGAGAGAGAGAGAGAGAGAGAGAGAGAGAGAGAGAGAGAGAGAGAGAGAGAAATAGAGCATAAGCTCTTTTAGCCCATGACTAATATGCAACACGTTTGTCTTCCTCAGGTGATGTGAGTCTCAGACATATCTGAAGAGAGGGTAAACTTGGGACTGCAGCCAGATCATGAAATGTTGGTGCTTGGGGATGCAGATTAAGTGTTAAGCCCTCCCAGGGCCAGGCAGGTGTGGGATGTGGTGCACTGTTGTACAATGCCCTCCCAATATTGCACTCGTCCCGGCCTCCCGGACCCAGGGTATTCCATCTTTAACAGAGGAGCTCAGAAAGGTTGTTTTTCCTCATTATTTTCTCTCTGTAAACATATGGAAGAGCACTGTGATATGTACTTCAAAACTTTGTTCTGTCTTAAAAAATATATTGACAAATATATTTTCAAAATCACTTTCTACAGCACATTTTGCTACTACAATTATTTAGAGATACATATTTCATATCTGTAGTACTGTCGTTGGCTATATTGACCCAATTTATTCTATCTATTCGCAACACGTGGCCTGCTAATGGGAGAATCCCTGGGAATTTATTCTATACAGTTGGTAAGCCTCTGCTTCCAAACGGTCCCACTGTCTGCACTTGACACTGGCTGGCTAGCTTCCATGTGGGGACCTTTGCCAACTCCACTAAGTCATTCTCTTCCCTCTGTCCTTGTGACTTAACTCTGAAACTTCCCACATATTGGGATAGGAAGCAGTATTGCACAAACTCTGTATGGCCAGCAAGACCTAGGATGACAAATCACACCTGAGAGAGAGTTAGTCAGGATAGAGCAAAGAGAATGAATGATCAGATTGGAATCCAGCCACAGTAGTCAGGGGTCAATAGCAGGACATCTCCAGCTTAATAGAATAATGCTTAAAATACACCATTCTAAATGGAATCCAAATAAATGTTCAAGTCTGTCCTCAGCAGGGTAACTTGTTTTGTTGTTATTACACAAGTAGAATGGGAAGAGGCTTTATTTCACTTATGTGGTAACAAAATGCTCAACACCATTACAAAGTAAGTTACATGTTAAAATACAGTGTTATCATTGAGTTATTACAGTGTTACTACACTGGCATAAGAATAACGTAGTTAGGCTATGCGACACATAATATATGATATTAAATATAGCAGGTTCTGTACAATGTATATGAATTTTTATGACTGGCTATTATGGTGGAGCAGAGAAGCAGACTGTGGAGCCAGACTGGGCAGTTCAGTCAGTTGAGCCCTGGGGTCTGTCTGCTCCTGGGAGGTATGATGACAACCACAGCACTCAGCGGTTAGATAGAGTTAGCACAAGTGTCACCACATACATCACTGACTAGATGACCTTGGAACAGCAGTGCTCACTCGCAGTTGCTCTTGATTTATTTGACCGTTTTTTAAAAAGTCGTATCGTTCATTAGCATTCTTGTTGTGTACAGAATCACAAAGGTCAAATAAACATATTTTTAAGAAATTCAATTGTTTATTATTTTTTGTGGACAAACATTGTTTTGCTCTTTGTTTATGCGTCTGTTGAATTAATCAGTTAGACTTAACTTAATTCATAGAAACACTTCCAATAAGGCTTTATTTATTATTCAATTACTGGGCACAGACTCAGATGTCCAGGAAAGTATACACTAGAATCCACAGAGATCCACGTTTATTCAAAATAGGGACATAATTCCACTATTAAAGGCTGAACGTAATATGGCTAAATAGCTGCAAGTCTACAGTCTCTTGTGACAGATCTGTATTTTGCTGCTGAGATGACATTATCTGGTCATGACAGAGTTACCCGGAGTTTCATATCCAGAGGATGTACAGTATTTATCAAATTCCCATCATCCCTGTAACGTTAGCTTATGCTCTTTATTTTACAGTTAGATATGAGATGGACAAACACATCCTTTAACTGTTCGGTCTTAAAACACAAAATGGAATCCATGTATTCCTATAATAGCTGTAAATACAAAAGCACTCACACCCAACGCAACAGTCAAACTCAACGGTTAACCGCTGTCATTCACACAACCACCGTTCATACAGTGAGGGCTAAAACAGCAACTCAAACCCAGAAGTAACACAGTCCTACATACATGAATTATCATGTATACTTTCTTCCAAAGTCTCTGGTACCTTTTTGCTTTTCCAGTCTGGTATAATAACAACGTTGTAAATTGGTTCTTCTTCTTCCTTTACCACAACTCTGAAACCCCTCCCCTTTCACTCAATGGCAGACACAGTCACACACATTTGAACAGCAGTTGGAAGTCTGTACTGAGAGGCAGTAAGAGTGTGTGTGAGTTTGTGTAGATAGACAGTGCTGGACAGGTTACTCATCTACATGCCTCAGCACTCACACATCCTCGAATCCTCTCACACTTTGATGTGCAGCAGGACCTGTTTGCGATATGGGTTGAAGTCGTCTGGAACAGTGTCTAATAAACAACAGATGAAGTAGAACATACGAGTAAATTAGTTCACTAGCATTATGTTGTTCAATACAAGTATCGTTAGTGGTTAGTAGCAATGTGAAGAACGGAGTCTTACCGTTGCAGCGGTAGCGCAGGTTGGACCAGATGATGTTCTCTTGGGAGAAACAGAAGACCCCCAGTCGCCCGCCTCTCATGGTAGTGTCAATCACCACGCCAGAGTCAGCCACAATCTCCGTCCCCTCATATAACTTCACCCTACCACAGAGCGCGGGACAATGCACAAATCAGGGGACTTTTACATTCCCTTGTCATTTCTAGCCATGTTCCCTCTGGTAATTATCAAAATGAAAGTCATCCACACTGTCTTTATTGATACCACTGTCACATACCTATAACATGTGATTGTTGTGGGTAGCTGTAGTAGTTGGCATATGGTCATATAAGAGATTAGTCAAATGAAGTGCCACCAAACTAAAGCCCAGTGGAAAGTAACCACAGAACTCAAAATGGGTGATTTGGATGAACAGAGAAAGAGAGACAGAGAGCAGGCCCAGCCCCTGTCCCAGCCACTGCCTGAGTGAGTGCAGTGCATAGCTGCAGTGCTCCATTGACTCCTCTGCACAGCATACAAAGCAGGTGTCTCTCTGTTTGGGTCTGAATAGGGCCTCCCTGCCTCTAAAAAGACCTGTCTCTCTCTCTCCACTCTCCCCTCACTGCACCCCACTGGAGTGCCCCCCCTCCACAAACTCCACCCCCCCCCAACTTTCCTTTTCTCTGGCAACTTTTTTAAATAATGGGCAGTGGCATGTATTCATGGATGCCAAGGGAAGCTAGGCTTCCCCAAAAAATTGACAAAAAAATATAGAAACAAAATAATGTATCTTTTGCCTCTCTGTGTTTCATAAATGTCCTTCAATTCGCAACAGGCTGAATGTATCTTATCAGAGAAAGCATCTGATCTAACGTAACAGTGCCCCTCTGTCTCAGTATGTGCAGCATATCTATCTGATGCTGTCTGGTCAGAAAGAGTATGAAGTTGTTGCTGCCCGTAGCATTGAATGCATGGGAAGCCAGCGAGCATTTGGTCTCCATTGAAAAAAATAAAAAATAATAATAGCCAATCAGTGTTGAGCTAAACTGTGTGAGCTCAACACTGAATGGTCCTGGAGCACTAAAATAAGTGTCAAGGGAAGCCAGTTTGGATTTGGCATCAGACTAATCACATCACAAGCCAAACATCATTATTGACAGAAAAAAACGTGAATTGTTGCATCTCCTTGTGTTGTTGTCTTCCGGTGGCTAGCTTGCTAAAATTGTCCCTTTCCTAAATTGGCAATGGATGGAGATAGGGATTTGGACTTGTGGTTTTACTTAATTATCCATACTGGCCAATGATTATAACGGCGATTCTGATCCAAACATAAATTCATACATTGTCCCCAGGTAGTATGCTGGCCTGGCGCATCGTTGTCCATGAAAAGGTAGTTAGGCTAACTAGCAAGCATTTTAATCAGGTAGCCTAGAACAACAAAAAGTGTGTACTATATGACAGAGTTATAAGCCGTTTAGGCAACATGAAAGAGGAGGATGGAATTGGCGTTTCTCTACAAGTAGGGTGAGTCAACATGTTTTTCTACTTATACGCACGCAAACACACACAAATACACACACACAGAGAGAAATCAGGACCATGGACAGCCACATCATATTTAGCTTACGTTGATTGGACTAAATAGTTTTTGGTTATCTAATATCTTTTAGTTGTCACTGTATTAGAGTAAGCATAGGTGATTACATGATGTTGATGTTGAAATGGTGCTGGAATAGTGGAGGCAGCTCCTGTTTTCTTTGCAACTTGCGGAAACTTTCCGTGGTTCTAAATCCATAAACATTACCTTGCTTGAACATGCTGTAGGTCATGTAACTGTTTGTTACATGCAATATGTTTTGTGGACTTCACCGGACAGATGTGGCTCTCCGGTTTTGTAATGAAACAAATATGTGGTTGAATTTATTCTGCCACTGTGTCTTCTTATTGTATATATATCACAGTGTCAAGACAGGCTATAGAGCAAATAAAGCAAGTATCACAACACAACAGTTATATAATGGCTTTTTGTTCTGGTTTGGTTTCCCCGGTGATTTTACCCACGCATCGCTACTGATAATGGGCCAGAAATGTAAGGGTTTTGAGAGATGCTCAAACACAGGTATTGGTTCAAATGAATGTGTCTTTTGAAAATGTCTAGCTGATGCTTTGTTGAGCACAATGTGGTATTTATGCCACCCAATAAAGCTGGTTTCTTAAACTATTTGCACAAGCAATATGTTCCTCGGACATGACGTCTGATTCAAGATATTCTTTTTCACTCTTAGAATCTGACAATCTGCTTGAGATTTTTCCTTATTCTGCTATGTTACTCTCAGTGCCTCCAGTCAGACTCCCTCACACTTGTTTATCTTTCTGTTTCTTTCTCTGTCTTTGATACTCTCCCAGCTCTCTCCCTCTCTCGCTTTCTCCCCCTCACCCCCCTTCTCTCTCTCTCTCTCTCTCTCTCTCTCTCTCTCTCTCTCTCTCTCTCTCTCTCTCTCTCTCTCTCTCTCTCTCTCTCTCTCTCTCTCTCTCTCTCTCTCTCTCTCTCTCTCTCTTGCTCTCTCTCTCTTGCTCTCTCTGTCTCTCTCAGACCCCCCACTCTACAGTAGTTTCCTCTGGATCTGCATATGAACGGGCACTCAGCAAATTCTTGCCAAGGATTTGGTTGACATGGCAACGGGGACAATAGAGGGCCAGGGGGCCCGGTCTCTCTGTAAAAGTCACAAAGAGGTTTAGGAGGGAAAAATATGGAGTATATATTGGTGAATAGCCACCCAGTCCACCAAACTGCCACCAGCCATCTTTCTTTTTCTTTTTTTATCATCCAAGCCAAGGCAGTGTAAACTCCCTCTAGTGGTCAACCGTGGTCACACACAGCCGTGTATCACAACAGTGTCCTGTCCAGTGAGGATGAACTCAGTTTCAAGTTCAAAGCCATCGAACACATCTGCCCCCGAGTAAGTAAAAACAATGGAATTCTGATACATAGTTAAGGAGGTACTAAATGACTTCAGATCATAAATTCTATTGACAATAAAAGAGTTACTGAACATCTGATACAAATAGAAAGTAGTAAATTAAAATCAAATAAAAAGAATAAAGAACTAAGAGAGAAAGAGGGGTGTGGCCTACCTGATGTAGCCCACCTGGGGCCTGTGGCTGAGCTGCCAGCGGTAAGACGTCTTGTCTCTCCAGCCCACATTCCGTGGGTCCGACCACAGCAGCTTCACCTCCTCGTTGGTGTCCCCTGTGTGCCACAGGGCGTTACGCAGGTACTCACCAGGCCCTGTACGGGACTTCACTGCCTGGAGGGGGACAAGAGAGAGAGACAGAGAGAGAGAGAGTTTGTTGCATATTCTGAACCCTGTAGTAGATGCTACTTTTTCCATGATTATATTTCACTGGATAACTATCAAAGGTTTTTAGAATGTCTCTCTACCACAACATGCTTTGTTGTACTTATACTACCGTTCAAAAGTGTGGGATCACTTCGAATTGTCCTTTTAAAATAAAATAAAAGCACCTTTTTTGTCCATAAAAAAAACATCAAATTGATCAGAAATAGAGTCTAGACATTGTTAATGTTATACATGACTATTGTAGCTGGAAACGGCTGATTGTTTATGGAATATCTACATAGGCCCATTATCAGCAACCATCACTCCTGTGTTCCAATGGCACGTTGTGTTAGCTAATCCAAGTTTATCATTTTAAAAGGCTAATTGATCATTAGAAAACCCCTTTACAATTATGTTAGCACAGCTGAAAACTGTTGTACTGTTTAAAGAAGCAATAAAACTGGCCTTCTCTACCCTAGTTGAGTATCTGGAGCATCAGCATTTGTGGGTTCGATTACAGGCTCAAAATGTCCAGAAACAAAGATCTTTCTTCCGAAACTCATCAGTCTATTCCTGTTCTGAGAAATTAAGGCTATTCCATGTGAGAAATTGCCATGAAACTGAAGATCTCGTACAACGCTGTGTACTACTCCCTTCACAGAACAGAGCAAGCTGGCTCTAACCAGAATAGAAAGAGGAGTGGGAGGCCCCAGTGCACAACTGAGCAAGAGGACAAGTACATTAGAGTGTCTAGTTTGAGAAATAGATGCCTCACAAGTACTCAACTGGCAGCTTCATTAAATAGTACCCACAAAACACCAGTCTCAACGTCAACAGTGAAGTGGCTGCTCCGGGATGCTGGCCTTCGAGCCTTCATTTCTCAGAACAAGAATAGACTGACAAGTTTCAGAAGAAAGGTCTTTGTTTCTGGACATTTTGAGCCTGTAATCGAACCCACAAGTGCTGATGCTCCAGATACTCAACTAGACTAAAGAAGGCAAGGTTTTATTACTTCTTTAATCAGTATAACAGTTTTTAGCTGTGCTAACATAATTGTAAAAGGGTTTTCTAATGATCAAGTAGCCTTTTAAAATGATAAACTTGGATTAGCTAACACAACGTGCCATTGGAACACAGGAGTGATGGTTGCTGATAATGGGCACCTATGTAGATATTCCATTAAAAAACTGCAGTTTCCCGCTACAATAGTCATTTACAACATTAACGATGTCTACACTGTATTCTGATCAATTTGATGTTATTTTACTGGCCAAACATTTGCTTTCCTTTCAAAAACAAGGACATTTCGAAGTGACCCCACACTTTTGAACGGTAGTGTATATCCAACAGCAGAGTCTATCTGAAGGTGATTCTCAGGAAGTGTCCTGATTCAGCCAAGTTTCTTATCAGTAGCACCACCTATAGGCTGCTGTGTTTGTGTCCCATCACTCACTTTGAGCTGCAGGCCAGGTTGGGCCATGGCCCGGAAGGGTGTCGACTGCCAGTAGGTCTGCTCTGTCTGTTTCCACATCACCACGTAGAAGGAAGAGGAGTCCTGGTAGCCGAAGATGAAGCCTGCATAGTCGTCGTCCGTCACCGTGTTGATGTGGAAGGTGCCCTCAAAGTCCACCCCGTTGAACGCTGTGTAGCCTGGGGGAGGTCATTACGTTGAGTCAGGTCAATTCAGTTCATTGGAATTTAAAAAATATACAGTACCAGTCAAACATTTGGACACACCTACTCATTCATTATTTGTACTATTTTCTACATTGTAGAATAATAATAGAGACATCAAAACTGTGAAATAACACATATGTAATCATGTAGTAAACAAAAACGTGTTAAACAAATCAAAATATATTTTATATTTGAGATTCTTCAAAGTAACCACCCTTTGCCTCGATGACAGCTTTGCACACTCTTGGCATTCTCTCAACCAGCTTCATGAGGTAGTCACCTGGAATGCATTTCAATTAGCCGGTGGGCTATGTTAAAAGTTCATTTGTGGAATTTCTTTCCTTCTTAATGTGTTTGAGCCAATCAGGTAGTGGCGGTATACAGAAGATAGCCCTATTGGTAAAAGACCAAGTCCATATTATGGCAAGAACAGCTCAAATAAGCAAAGAGAAATGACAGTCCATCCTTACTTTAAGACATGGAGGTCAGTCAATGCGTAAACTTTCAAGAACTTTGAAAGTTTCTTCAAGTGCAGTTGCAGAAACCATCAAGCGCTATGATGAAACTCATCTTTCATGAGGACCTCCACAGGAAAAGAAGACCCAGAATTACCTCTGCTGCAGAGGATAAGTTCATTAGAGTTACCAGCCTCAGAAATTGCATCCCAAATAAATGCTTCACAGAGTTCAAGTAACATCTCAACATCAACTGTTCAGAGGAGACTGTGTGAATCAGGACTTCATGGTCAATTTGCTGCAAAGAAACCACTACTAAAGGGCACCAATAAGAAGAAGAGACTTGCTTGGGCCAAGAAACATGAGCAGTGGACATTAGACAGGTGGAAATTTGTCCTTTGGTGTGATGAGTACAAATTTGAGATGTTTGGTTCCAACCACAATCTCTGCATGTGTGGTTCCCACCTTGAAGCATGGAGGAGGAGGTGTGACGGTGTGATGGTGTGGGGGTGCTTTGCTGGTGACACTGTCAGTGATTTATTTAGAATTCAAGGCACACTTAACCAGCATGGCTAACACAGCATTCTGCAGAGATACGCCATCACATCTGGTTTGCGCTTGGTGGGACTATCCTTTGTTTTTCAACAGGACAATGGCCCAACACACCCCCAGGCTTTGTGAGGGCTATTTTATCAAGAAGGAGAGTGATGGAGTGCTGCATCAGATGACCTGGCCTCCACAATCACCCGACCTAAACCCAATTGAGATGGTTTGGGATGAGTTAGACTGCAGAGTGAAGGAAAAGCAGCCAACAAGTGCTCAGCATATGTGGGAACTCCTTCAAGACTGTTGGAAAAGCATTCCAGGTGAAGCTGGTTGAGAATGCCCTTGGATGAGTAGGTGTGTCCAAACTTTTGACTGGTACTGAATATATTTATTTCCAGGACCTTTTCAATACACAGCTATACTCAAATCACTGTATAGGCCATAATTTGAGTAATTCTATTTAGATTACATCACAAGACCAGGACAAGAAGTAACAAACAACATAACCCATAACATCAACTTACCCACAGCTAAACCAGGATCACTATTCATGGTCTGAACTATTTCCATGCCCTGCAATAAAAGAGGATTCGCTAATATCAGAATCCGTATCCACAATGAATCATACATAAGAGCGTGACAAATATGCACAATGCAATATACCATGCTTTAGTCTGTAGTCAATGCACTAGCATAGGCCTATTTATAATAACCATAATAGTCCTCCTTGTAAACTGATTTCAGAGTAGGAGGATAACCTTAAAGGGATATTTCAGCCTACAATCAAAGTTGTTCATGTGTTGAGCCAAAGAGGGAGGTCAAGGGTCACCTGATTGAGCACCACCCAATTGGGATCGATCTGGGCATCGCCCTCTGGATCCAGAATGACTGTCTGATAGGCTCTGAAGTCTGTCAGAGTGACCTCTGAACTCTCAGGGCACACATCAATCAGATCCCAGACTGAATCGTTGTCAAAGTCGTTCTCACACACGTCGCCCACCCCGTTACCTGGGAGAGGAGAGGGAGATGGCCATAGTAAGACAGAGGGGCACTTTTGAAGCATGTAGCGATGCAGAAGTAAAAAAAAAACAAGCTAAAACTTGAACATTGAACTATCCCTTTAACGGTTGGTTACTGTTAAAGGGATAGTTCACTGTTCAAGTTTTAATAACGTTTGGTTACTGTTAAAGGGATAGTTCACTGTTCAAGTTTTAGTAACGGTTGGTTACTGTTAGAATCTTTCTGGTTGGGGTTGGTGATAAGTCTGCAGTTGTCTTGAATGTCTGGGATCCTGTCATTGTCATCGTCATCGTCACAGTCGTCCCCAAGGCCATCGTTGTCCGAGTCCAGCTGGGAGCTGTTGGGATGGTCAGGGCAGTTGTCCCTGGAGTCCTGGTGACCGTCCCCATCCCTGGAACACACATAGACACATTGGAATTCAGTTAAACTCCTAGGATGGGATTTAATTCAAAGAGTGCTCTAGCACAGTTCACTAGACAACCGACAATGCGCCTTAGGCATTTTAAACAGCATTCGTGGTAAATGCTGCGCATGTCGGCTCAATCGTAAATGACCTTTTAAAATCCTGTGCAGTGCGCTGCCCTATAACGCGCCTTGCATTGAATCCTGGCCCAAGTCACGTTATGTTCACTTATTTTGTTTGTACCGAAATAGTTTGTGTTTTTTTGATCACCTAGAAAAACATCATCAGGAAGTTCTAACAACTGCAGCACAAAAACAAGCCCCAGCAGGTGTGTGTGTCTACTTGTAAATCCTAGCAGGTGTGTGTATCTACTTGTAAATCCCAGCAGGTGTAAAGTGAGTGTGTTTTTTTGTGAATATGAGCGCAGCAGGTGCATGTATGTGTGTGTTAGGCACAGCAGGTGTAGCGCTGTGTGACAGCTGTAGCAGTGTGAGTGCAGTTTGTGTGTGTTTGTGTGCGTTCATGTTGAAGTCAGAGACTCACGTGTCCTGGTCAGTGTCACACACATCCCCCACCAGGTCATTGTCAATGTCCGTCTAGAGGGAGAGGGTCAGAATAAACCAAAGACAAGACAAAATGAGCAGCCTAAACCCCTGTTTCAGCCAAGAGTGGCTGAATATCTTCTGTAGATCCATATTTTGGGAATTGGGGGTGTGAAGGTTATTTACCTGCATGGGGTTACTGATCTCAGGGCAGCTGTCGCAGGCGTCTCCTACCCCGTCTCCGTCCCTGTCTGTCTGCATGGGGTTGGGGACCTTGGGGCAGTTGTCCAGCACGTTGGGGATACCTGAACACCAGGGGGAGACAGGGGGGCGACAAGAGGACCATCACCTAGTTGCTTAGAATTGCTATGTTAACAATGAGTGTAATGCCAACTTCAACGGCGGCCCACAAAAAGGTCTCCCGGACATCTTGCTGTTTATGTGTGAGTGAAAGTGTGAGTGTGTGCACACGCGTCTGTGTGAATACACACCATCTCCATCTATGTCATTGTCACAGGCGTCTCCTTGCCCGTTGCTGTCCGTATCCTTCTGGTCAATGTTAGGGACATTGGGACAGTTGTCACAGGCGTCACCGAAAGAGTCTGTGTCTGAGTTCTGCTGATCTTTGTTGGGTTCTAGTCGACAGTTATCCTGCAAAATATAACAGTTATGGTCATGAGAGAAAATGAGAAACAATGACTTACAATCATTCACATACACCCAGATACAATTACCACAGAGGGTCTGAGATGGAAACAACACCTCCACATTCTTGATGCCGTCCCCATCTGCGTCCTCGTCACACTGGTCTCCGATGCCGTCGTTGTCTGCGTCCTCCTGGCCTGAGTTGGGTGTGTAAACACAGTTGTCCTGTTTACAGTGCTTGTCATTGTCCATACAGGGCAGAGAGCGGTCTGGGTATCCATCAATGTCTGTGTCTGTGCCACAAGTGTTCCCGTTACCGGCCCAGCCAATGTTGCACTGGAGAGTGGAAGAAAAGAGAGCATTTTAAAACAAACCTACAATACATCTATAACAGGGGTGGGCAATTCCAGTCCTTGAGGGCCTGATTGGTGTCACAGTTTTGTCCCAGCTCCAGCTAACACACCTGACTCCAATAATCAACTAATCATGATCTTCAGTTTAGAATGCAATTTAATTAACCAGCTGTGTTTGCTAGGGATGGAGAAAAAGTGTGACCCCAATCAGGCCCTTGAGGACTGGAATTGCCCAGCCAAGATCTATAAAGTATTATTTAGAGTTTGACAGTATAGTGCAGTGTGGCTCCTCTTTTCCTGTCCAGGAGGGCAAAGATAGTAAAAGACCACTGTTGCCTACCGCACAGGACACCTCTCCGTTCCTCTCTATAATGCAGTGGGCGTTGACATCACAAGGGTTAAAGCTGAGTGTGGCACAGGACCTACGGGGCACACAGCCCACTGTCTGGTTCCCCAGGTAACCCACCTTACAGCCACCACACCTGAACGAGCCCTGGGAGAGAAAGATGGAAGGAGAGGTGGGAGAGAGAGAGAGCGAGAGAGAGAGAGAGAGAGAGAGAGAGAGAGAGAGAGAGAGAGAGAGAGAGAGAGAGAGAGAGAGAGAGAGAGAGAGAGAGAGAGAGAGAGAGAGAGAGAGAGAGAGAGAAAGGAGGAGGGTGGAGAGAGAAAGAGAGATGGGGGAGAGGAAGGGGGAAGGGAGAGAGAACAGCTTTACTACACAGCGGGTCTAGAGTACCCTCATATGATCACAAGAGGGCGATGTCTCGTTTGTGAAGATTTGACGCTGTACATACATTGTAATAAACATCTTCACATTGGAAAATGGTTTCTACTTACGATGGTGTTGGTACACATGGAGTGGGGCACACAGGCATTGGCAACTTCAATACACTCATCGATGTCTACACACTCCTATAGACAAACCCACAGCAAGGTGTGTGAGGAAGAAAAAAGACAATAGGGAATTATGGATTATGTCAATAAGGAAAAAAGTGATAGTGTGTGTGTGTGTGTGTGTGTGTGTGTGTGTGTGTGTGTGTGTGTGTGTGTGTGTGTGTGTGTGTGTGTGTGTGTGTGTGTGTGTGTGTGTGTGTGTGTGTGTGTGTGTGTGTGTGTGTGTGTGTGTGTGTGTGTGTGTGTGTGTGTGTGTGTGTGTGTGTGTACCTGCTTGTGGTACTTGGCGTACTCCAGTCCGACCCCAAAGAGGGGTGGGCCCCAGAGACCAGGGGGGCAGAGCTCACAGCTAAAACCCTTCACGGTGTTTATACAGGCACCTGGAGAGTAGCAGGGCTGGGCTATGGAACACTGAGACAAGTTAGAGACAGAGAATAGAAATAGAGAGAAAACAGAGAGAGTGGGGGAGACGAGAGAGAAATAGACAGAGATAAGTGGTAAAGTAGGGGCTCTTTGAAATAAGAGCCGTGCTGAGTACAGTACTTGAAGTGACTCTGTCTATTTTGACAACAGCTCAGCTGTCACCCTAAAAGTCTTGTCAATTCACATTTCATTCAACTGTGAGCTTGAGGCAGTGTAAAAACCACAATTTAAAACCCGGCCAGGCTAATTTCCATTTCCTGTCTGTTATTGTGTTATACCTCGTCAATGTCCTGGCAGTGGGTTCCGTTGCCCATCATGCCCTCTGGGCAGGGACCACAGCGGTACCCTGGGTAGTCAACGGTCTCCATGCAGGAAACACCCTTAAAACAGGGGTTGGGGGAGCAGGGGGAACGAGGGTCGTGGAAGCCTGGAGGTCAACACACCGTTGGTTTAGGTTTTGTTGTGTATTTAAGAGCGAGACAAGAATAGGGAACATGAGGAATGGGTCAAATTGTCCATACATATTGTTTGTTTTCCCATGGCTGTTCACTCACCACACACTTGGCACTCCAGAATGGTGTTCCTAATCAGGGACATCTCCTTCACCTGGAGAAGGAGAGGACATCAGTGAAAATGCACAATCACATACAGTATGCAGACACACACACATGCTGCATGCATACACTTGTACAAACCCACACACACACAACTCACCTGCTCTCTGATGTCCTCTCGCAGCTCTCCTAGGATCTGGTTAAAGATGATTAGCTGACCAATCAGAGCCTTAGTGTGGTCACCTGACATACAATACCCACAGAATGCCAAATCATTGTCAAGTAAAGCCAACACACATTTCCATGAGACATTGATTCCACTGTATACTTGAAAAGAGACATTTGCATACACTCACCTAGAATGGAGTTCACTTCTGCAGTTGCACCGACTGTAAGAAGAGGAAAAGGACTTTAGGTTGAAACATGTTCAGGATACACATCTGATTAACTTATTTCATAAAAGACTTGGAAAGTCATATAGTGATTTTGGACACACCTGTGTTGTAAACTGATGAATCGCCCTGGAATGGACAGTCTGCCAGGGTACCTGCTTTGGCCACACTGCCCCCTAGCGCCATTTTGAGGGACTCCACAGCGCCCTGTAATGGGAGAAGCATAGCTGTTGCTATGGTTAAAGGTAGTCAAAGAGGACCAACTCTCAATTAAAAGTCGCCTCCACTCCTCGTCTGCTCCACTTCATCTACACTGATGTGAAAGACCTTGACAGGTGAAAACTAATTTCCAGTAGGCATCCACCATATAGCTTCACCCTGTGTTTTCAAATAAGTGCCGATTGAGGATAGGAGACGAGGAGAGAAAGCCACGTTGGGCTATTGAGATGAAGCCCTGGCCCTTAGCTAAAGGGGCATGGGATTTACTTGAGACTTAATGTCAGACACAGTGCTCCTTGTCACCTGTAGCCTTGCGTAGGCCTTGAAGCCATTACGAATCTCCACCTTCTCCGCAGAGAGAGGGACCAATGGAGGGAGGCCCTGGCTGGAGTCAGCCAATCGACAATTGACGTAGAGCTCCAGGTGTAGGTTGTCTCTGCGCAGGCCTCCAACCCGGAGAATAATGGAGTGTGTGCGACCATCAGCCAGGTTTGTGCTCTGGAGGTTCACTGTGTGAATTTTGCCATCCTCCCTCACGTAACGCACCAGAGCTATGAGAGAGGGTAACGGGGAGAATAAAACATTTTTTTTAAAGGATTTACTGAACAAGGAAAGGTAACTAATAACAGCAAAAGAAGAACAAGGAGAGAAAAGTCAAACAGATACAAAAAAGGGGTGTGGAAAAAGGGAAACTTAATGGACAGATTGATATTCATGTGAACACTTTTAAATACTAAAGGTGGTTTGAGACGGAGTTAGTTGTACGCTCCGTCACAGAGAAACTGGGAAATAGTTCATTCTGGTTGAATCAGTGGGTGAGAGTGAAGTACCTTTATTGATCTTTCCCATGATGGCCAGCTCCAGGTACTTCTTGTTCTCCTCTTTGCTGTAGAGGCCCAGCAGCACCCCTCCCATCTTGGGAGGCAGGCGGAATGTGGACACGATGTAGATGTCACTGAGCACACTCATGGCACCTGTCACCTTCTCCACCGCAGACACACTGGTCTTGGAGTCCAGCGTTAGCATGTCAATGACTGGAGAGGGGGTGGGGAGAGAGAGATAATGAAAGAGGGAATGACAGAGAGAGATAATGAAGAGAGAGGGTATCTATCTACCATGTTCCCTGATCAAAGGCTCTCATCCAGTCCCATGATGACGCTTCACCTTTGACCCTTGCCCAGGTATATGAGGACACCTGTTGAGTGACTAGTTGACATCTCTGAAGCAACATCTAACTTAACAATAGCAAATCTGACTCTTATTATAACCACATCCCTTATGAAGACTCCTTAAGAAACACGTTTTACAAGTAGTTTCATTTCACTAATAAATCCCCATCTACAGTTTAAATGTTTGTTTAATAGGCAGATAGTAGTGTTATAACATTGAAGGTACAAATACATAGTACATTTCAACTATTTTCTTACACATATTTTTCTATTTAATTTATCTTCCTATGACTATGAATTTATCTCTGTATTTATTGTCTTTCCTAGACTATGCACCAATACAGAATTCATTTACTTCCATCAATTTTAGCAGTGGCATTCCTGAGCATTATCACAGAGAACTTCATAGTGCCAAAAGTCAAAGCTCATGCTGACATATTGCTGGATATTAAAACCCAGGGGGAAACAAAAGAGAGAGGAATAAAAGGAGCAGGACTCCTGGCTGCTTTCTGGCTCTTAGTAAGAAGGCTTTCCCCTTCCTCCTTCCTCTCTCTCTGTCTCTCTGTCTCTCGCTATTATTTCTGACACCTCCTCACCCATTCACACACTGGTTTGGACAATGAGGTTTGGCAATGATCAGGATTTCTGCCACAAACAGTCTGTGAGCACTCAAGGGGGAAAGAGGGGAATAGGGGGAAAGTCAGCCAAGGAAGTCAGAAAATAGTTGGCCTAGCATGTTCTCTGTTCCTGTATATTTCATAAAGAATACAAGTGGAGGAGAATATCAGTTATGACATGGGGAAGGAGAAAACTGGTCATCTCAAAAAATAAATAAAAGAGAGAGGAAATATGAATGATCAATTAGAAATAATATTAAATATTATTCCTGTATGAAATGGAAAATAAAGAACCTAATTAACCAGCAGTGAAACATGACCAACATAACCAAGATGAATGAGACAACAGATGATAGAACGTAGCCTATAGAGATAAAACAGCACATTTCAAGCCATAAAGGTGAAAGAAAAACGTTGCGCCCTGTGTGTGGAGTGTTTTACCCTCGACTTGGAAATTGTTATCGGGTTCGCACACACTTCTAAAACTACAGTTTTAACTAATATTATCAGGGTTATAACAACCATCTCGAATTTATGTGTGTCTATGGCAGAACAAAGTGATGTCCCAGACCAAAAACTGTCTGCATCAATTCATTTCGAATACAAACTTCCACCTAATTTAATTTGATTATTCACAAAATAAGCACTCCTATGAGTGAGTTAGTATTATTTGTTTTACCTTGCATATCTTGCTTATCCATTGGCTCACATGTTGCAATGAATAGAAATGTGGATAAAGCCAGAAAAGTTGGCATATCGCGCCTCGCACCCATGTCCCAAGAAACGGTGCGGAAAAGTTGACACGAAAGTCAACAGGAGTAAATAACCATCCGCCGAGAGTCCACTTTGATGTTTATGAATGGAGCTTTATTTCAAAGTGAAAAATATAAGTCTGCAGGGTGAGTTGACCGCAGAATGTAGGTTCAAGAGCCGTTACAAATGTCGACTGGCTTCCTACAGGCGCGCTCCGGCCAAGTACCTCGTTCGCGCAGAGTGGATGTGACAGTGAGCGAAGGAGTTCATTCGCCTGCTATAACCTGAGGCGTGCGGGGTGTCAAACTTTCTCAATTCTCATGTTATACAGCCATAATCTAGGCTGTGCCGGTCGTCTATACAGTAATTACTCTGCTATAACGTTATTTATAGCAGGGGTGTTCAACTCTTACCCTATGAGGTATGCTGTACCTAATAATTAATTGCACCCACCTGGTGTCCCAAGTCGAAATAAGTCCCTGATTAGAAGGGAACAATGAAAGAACACAGGTAGAACTGGCTTCGAGGTCCAGAGTTGATTTTGAGGGGCCTATAGCCTTAAATAGGCTATGTATTTCAAACAGATTAGACTATCCTCCCTGGGCAGGAAGATAAAAGAGGTTAAAGAAAGAAGAACAAAACAGAAAAACAAACAAGATGTCATAAAATGGTTCACATGTGCTTCCATGATATTAAGGTCTACATTTGGAATTGTTTTAAGATGGTCATACCATGGATCATTTAGCTATTCGATTTTATATTTTAGGACCCCTTTAGGTATGGCTATCAGTTGAAGTCGGAAGTTTACATACAATTAGGTTGGCATCATTAAAACTTGTTTTTCAACCACTCCCCAAATTTCTTGTTAACAAACTATAGTTTTGGCAAGTCGGTTAGGACATCTACTTTGTGCATGACACAAGTCATTTTTCCAACCATTGTTTACAGACAGATTATTTCACTTACAATTCACTGTATCACAATTCCAGTGGGTCAGAAGTTTACATACACTAAGTTGACTGTGCCTTTAAACAGCTTGGAAAATTCCAGAAAATTATGGCATGGCTTTAGAAGCTTCTGATAGGCTAATTGACATCATTTGAGTCCATTGGAGGTGTACCTGTGGATGTATTTCAAGGCCGACCTTCAAACTCAGTCCCTCTTTGATTGACATCATGGGAAAATCAAAAGAAATCTGCCAAGACCTCAGAAAAAGATTGTAGACCTCCACAAGTCTGGTTCATCCTTGGGAGCAATTTCCAAAAGCCTGAAGGTACCACATTCATCTGTACAAACAATAGTACGCAAGTATAAACCGCTCAGGAAGGAGACACATTCTGTCTCCTAGAGATGAACGTACTTTGGTGCGAAAAGTGCAAATCAATCCCAGAACAACAGCAAAGGACCTTGTGAAGATGCTGGAGGAAACAGGTACAAAAGTATCTATATCCACAGTAAAACGAGTCCTATATTGACATAACCTGAAAGGTCGCTCAGCAAGGAAGAAACCACTGCTCCAAAACCGCCATAAAAAAGCCAGACTACGTTTTGCAACTGCATATGGGGACAAAGATCGTACTTTCTGGAGAAATGTCCTCTGGTCTGATGAAACAAAAATAGAACTGTTTGGCCATAATGACCATTGTGATGTTTGGAGGAAAAAGGGGGATGCTTGCAAACCGAGGAACACCATCCAACTGTGAAGCACGGGGGTGGCAGCATAATTTTGTGGGGGTGCTTTGCGCAGGATGGACTGGTGCACTTCACAAAATAGATGGCATCATGAGAAGGGGAAATTATGTGGATATATTGATGCAAAAGCTCAAGACATCAGTCAGGAAGTTAAAGCTTGGTTGCAAATGAGTCTTCCAAATGTACAATGACCCCAAGTATACTTCCAAATTTTGTGGCAAAATGGCTTGAGGACAACCAAGTCAAGGTATTGAGGTGGCCATCACAAAGCCCTGACCTCAATCCCATAGAAAAATTGTGGTCAGAACTGAAACAGTGTGTACAAGCAAGGAGGCATACAAACATTACTCAGTAACACCAGCTCTGTCAGGAGGAATGGGCCAAAATGTACCCAACTTATTGTGGGAAGCTTGTGGAAGGCTACCCAAAACATTTGACCCAAGTTAAACAATTTAAAGGCAATGCTACCAAATACTAATTGAGTGTATGTCAACTTCTGACACACTGGAAATGTGATGAAAGAAATAAAGCTGAAATAAATCATTCTCTCTACTATTATTCTGACATTTCACATTCTTAAGATAAAGTGGTGATCCTAACTGACCTAAGACAGTGACTTTTTACTAAAAGTCAGGAATTGTGAAAAACTGAGTTTAAATGTATTTGGCTAACGTGTATGTAAACTTCCGACTTCAACTGTATATGTTTTGTTGTTGATAAAATACTATAGCCCATAGAAAGCAATGAATAACACATTCATAAATGGCAACAAAAAAAGGAATAAGGTTTTGACGAGTCTGTCCTATATCTAGGAGATATAAGAAAGCTCAGGAAATATTTTTGTTTTTTTGGACACTCCTTAACTTTTTGGCACAAAACTACCTCCATACTTCCATTCATTTGTATGGGCTACTATCAGACAAGGGGTTGTTGAGCAAAACGGAGAACACCATCCTGTTCATGAGAGTCTCATCTTTCCATAGAGGTGTTATATTCATTTGTAGGCCAAATCTAAAGTTCAATGTGGTTCAATCACATTTTCAACTCTCAATAGTTTTTCACAAAAACCTTTGCGTTAAATAGTAAACGTGTATAGTCTACTCTGGTCTTCCCACAGTGTGCTCTAGCCAACAGCTCGCAGATAAAGTGCAGGGGGTAGGCTCTGCCAAGCCTGAGTCTACAATGTCCTATCCTGGAGCTTGAGTAAATGACATTACTAAGCTGCTCCTGAATGTACTACGTCAGGACATGGAAATTGATTCTATCGTAGTCCATGTGGGGTTTAACAACATTATGAAGGGCTGTTCTGAATGGTTGAAACTGGATTTTAAAGAGCTGATTGACTCTCTGCTAGACATTAATAAAAGACCCATCATATCTGTCTCTATGCCCTCTCTGAATCGTGGCATTGAATGCTTTAGCACGATTATTTCTCTTCACAACTGGCTACGTGATTGTTGCAGCTCAATGGGTGTAACTTTTGTTGACAATTTTGATACCTTTTGGAAACAAAATACATTTATAAGGAGACCCAAATCCACCCAAATCGTTAAGAGTTCCTGGATCCTTTCACAGCATAATAATAATAATAATAATAATATATGCCATTTAGCAGACGCTTTTATCCAAAGCGACTTACATCAAAAGGATGTGTTGAGACAATGATTCACCAATGATCCAAGCCCAGCTACCTTTTCCCCACTTTACTGTGTTAAGGAATAATACATAATAAATACATTCCCTGTAAACTGCATTTTTCTCTGCCTCTGTCATCCTTCCTAGCACCTACAATCACATACTTGTTTCACTCCACGGGGAGTATGTAACACCCTACCATTGTGACGCTGTGTTGTCATAATGCTTCAGCAAATGTACAATATACCAGGAGCATTGGTAGACACAATGTAAGTAACCTAATGTATGTCCCTCTAACTGCCCTGAATGCCTCTGATGATTCTTCAGCTATTGTATGCAGTAATCATGTGCCTATGAACCAGATTTATACTGTTAGCACTGAGGCGGTGTGCCCTTGTAGGATGTCCACTGTTTACAGCTCAACCTGCACTAACATAAATAACATGAGCATATCTACTTCTGCTAAACTTCCCAGTAAAGCAAGGAAAAATAGTAAGCGTCCAAGAAAAGAGCTCCAAATAGCATGTTAAGAAACAAAGTTAACAAAATAAATAATTTGCTAGTAACAGATGACATTCATACTCTGACTATCTCTGAAACTCACGTATAATAGATAAAACATTTGATGATACAGTGGTAGCAATACAAGGTTATATCATTGACAGAAAAGACAGAAATGCCAATGGTGGAGGTGTTGCTGTTTATATTCAGAACCACATTCCTGTAAAGCATAGAGAGGATCTCATGTTAAATACTTTTGAAGGAATATGGCTACAGGTTCATCTGCCTAACCTAAAGACCATTCTTATGGGAAGCTGCTATAGACCACCAAGTGCTAACAGTCAGTATCTGGATGACATGTGTGAAATGCTTGATAAGGAATGTGAAATCAACAGATATATGTTCTGGTGATTTAAATATTAACTGGCTTTCATCAAGCTGCCCACTAAAGAAAAATATTCAAACTCTAACCAGTACCTGCAACCTGGTTCAGGTTATCAGTCAACCTACCAGGGTAGTTACAAACAGCACAGGAATGAAATCATCAACATGTATTGATCACATCTTCACTAATGCTGCAGAAATGTGCTTGAAAGCAGTATGCAGAACCATCGGATGTAGTGATCACAATACAGTAGCCATATCTAGGAAAACCACAATAAGTTTCCCAGTTCTTCCATGGCCTGCATACTCACCAGCCATGTCACCCACTGAGCATGTTTGGGATGCTCTGGATCGACCTGTACGACAGCGTGTTCAAGTTCCCGGCAATATACAGTAAATGGGACAACATTCCACAGGCCACAATCAACAGCCTGATCAATGCATGAGGCAGCGCGACAAATGGTGGTCACACCATTTCTGATCCACAGTCCAACCTTTTTCTTAAGGTATCCGTGACCAACAGATGCATATCTGTATTCCCAGTCATTTACTTATATGAACTGTAACTCTGTAAAATCTTTGAAATTGTTGTGTTTATATATTTTTCAGTATAAATGTGCACTGGAGATCATGTCATTACCAAGTGTATTACTGCATGTGTACAAAGCACACATATCTATTTTTAATATCAGTGTTAACAGAAGAAGGCTACAGAAATGACTACATTCAACAAATATTTAGAATCTTTGTAAAATGGCCATTTCGTTTTCGCATGAAAAGGCTACATGAGTATAACTTCTACATGCATAGAACTTCTCTCCTCAAGTCTCCAGCCCTCCCCGTTCTTTTCCTATCCCTCAGCTTGTGAAATGTTTTTCTTTGATTACTTATGAGTTGCCGGGGCAACTTGGGTTTAACAGCATGTGATGGAGAAAATATATTTCTCATACATGTTCTTTATTGGACCTTGATGACAACTGGATAGGACTATGCAAAATATAGACCCAGTCATTGTTGCCACCTTTCCAACAGGCCTGGACTATGTATGGTTTTAGATTCCAGAGTCTGGTTTTTCATACGGGTTTTCCTGAGAGGAAAATATGAGTGAATGTACTGTCTTATCCTGGTCGAGTTGAATGTGTTATGATTCATCGTTTTAGCACTATTTAACTAACTAAATCCAGCCGAATTTCTGACCTATGTTCATTGCTGCAGCTTGCGCACATGCAGTGTGCGTTTATGTCTGATTCGTGGAAAATGAGGGTGATCATGTATAAGCGTTTTTTTCCCCACTTAAAACAGGAATTCTTTCCCAGATCATTTTTCAAGGTCATTAAACTCAGCCCCTAGAGATTTCATTGAAAGCAGAGGGAGTTCCTTTTAATCGCGGTGCGGCTCGCTGATTGCTACAAAGCCCATGAGGGCAGAAGGGTGGATCTCAAATATTCCAATGCGGAAAGAGACGCGCATGCCACGCCACGCACTCACGCACACGCTAAACAAAACCAAAACCCTGCGTCAACAGGAGGTAACGCGCGATTCCTTGCCGATGGCGTCATGCGCAGATGTTGGTATGCGGAGACCAGGTTCGAGTGAAACTTGTTATTGGGGCAACAAGGAGGGGGGATGCCAGGAACTACGAGGCCAGGTGCACAGTCACTGTATTCCATAAAATAAAACATATGAAAATGTTTATTCATCCTTATTGGTCATGTGACATGTCTATTTCTTATTAAAAACTGTGTTTTTCGAGCCCTGAATGCTTATTGGTATGACAAAACATGTATTTTTACTACTCTAATTACCTTGGTAACCAGCTTATAATACAAATAAGACACATCAGGGGTTTGTGGTATATGGCCAATAAACCACACCACCTCAGGGCTTATTGCTTAAACAATATTCTCCCAACGTTTTATCTGACTAAACTGCAGTAATATTCAAATATGCAACCTGGTCTGAGAGCACTTCATATTATTCTGGATGGAAATCTGAGATACTCATTTAGTATGATATGTTACAAACTACAATTCGTATGGTATGTTACGATTTAGAAAACGTACAATATGCTACAAATTTGCAAAGTGTACATTATGTTACGAATTTGCAAAACGTATGATATGTTACGAATTCTAATTTGTTGTGGCTAACATTAGCTAGGTGGCTAATGCTAGTTAGCTGGCTAACTATAGCTAGGATAGGGGTTATGGTTAAGGTAAGGATTAAGGTTAAATAGTTAAGGTTATGGTTAGCTAAAAGGGTTAAGGTTATGGGAAGGGTTAGCTAACATGCTAAGTAGCAAAAAAGTAGAAAGTAGTTGAAAAGTTGCTAAAAATGCTCAAATTGTTCATGATGAGTTTCAAATACACAACCTTTGGGTTGCTAAACGTTCGCATTATACACCCAACCAACCATCCACCCCAGATCCCAGAAATATTCCACACACACAAAAAGCGTATTTTTTGCACAAATGTATTTACATCCCTGTTAGTGAGCATTGTCAAAGATAATCTATCCTCCTGACAGGAGTGGCATATCAAGAGGCTGATTTAACAGCATGACCATGACACAGGTGCACCTTGTGCTGGGGGCAATAAAAGGCCACTCTACAATGTGCAGTTTTGTCACATCACAATGCCACAAATGTCTCAAGTTTTGAGGAAGTATGCAATTGGCATGCTGACTGCAGGAATGTCCACAAAAAATGTTGCCAGAGAATGTAATGTTAATTTCTCTACCATAAGCCCCCTCTAACGTCATTGTAGAGAACTTGGCAGTACGTCCAACCGGCCTCACAACCAAACCACGTGTAACCACGCCAGACCAGGACCTCCATATCCGGCTTCTTCACATGCGGGATCGTCTGAGACCAGCCACCCGGACAGTTGGTGAAACTGTAGATTTGCACAACCAAAATAATTTCTGCACTAACTGTCAGAAACCGTCTCAGGGAAGATCATCTGCATGCTTGTTGTCCTCACTAGGGTGACCTGACTGCAGTTTGGTATAACTGCCTTCATTTGACAAATGCTCACATTCGAAGGCCATTTGCATGCTGGAGAAGTGTGCTCTTCAAGAATAAATCCCAGCTTCAACTATAGCGGGCAGATAGCAGAAAACGTGTATGGCGTCGTGTGGGGGAGCCCCATGGTGGCAGTGGGGTTGTCATGGGCAGGCATGGGATGCTCTGGACCTACGTGTACGACAGCGTCTTCCAGTTCCCGCTAATTTCCAGCAACTTCGCACAGCCATTGAAGAGGAGTGGGACAACATTCCAAAGGTCACAATCAACAGCCTGATTAACTATGTGAAGAAGCTGTGTTGAGGCAAATGGTGGTCACACCAGATACTGACTGTTTTTTTTTTTAAAGGTATCTGTGAGCAACGGATACATAACTGTATTCCCAGTCAGGTAAAATCTATTGATTAGGACATATTGAATTTATTTAAACAAATTGATTTGCATGTTGCATTTATAATTGTTGTTCAGTGTAGTCTATGAGTCCAGGCTGAAATATGAATCCATATGTTGTAATATGTTATATGAGGTGCAGCATGCTCTTTCATCTTTCCAAGCACCCCTGTTCCAGATAGGCCTGTCAAAAGTTCAGGGTATCACAATAGTTACTACACAAAATAACATTTTTCCTCCACACAATATTAAAGTATGCATGTATGTGACCCATTTATTCAACCATGAAAATAAAACCCACATTAATATATTTACAGTTTGGTTTTTCAACTCCTAATCACGCTATAGCATTTGTATGCTATACAGTGGGGCAAAAAAGTATTTAGTCAGCCACCAATTGTGCAAGTTCTCCCACTTAAAAAGATGAGAGGCCTGTAATTTCTCTGACTTTCTCTGGAGGTACACTTCAACTATGACAGACAAAATTAGATTTTTTTCTCTCCAGAAAGTCACATTGTAGGATTTTTTATGAATTTATTTGCAAATTATGGTGGAAAATAAGTATTTGGTCAATAACAAAAGTTTATCTCAATAAACAAAAAAAGTTTATCTCAGACCCTTTGTTGGCAATGACAGAGGTCAAACGTTTTCTGTAAGTCTTCACAAGGTTTTCATACACTGTTGCTGGTATTTTGGCCCATTCCCCCATGCAGATCTCCTCTAGAGCAGTGATGTTTTGTGGCTGTTGCTGGGCAACACGGACCTTCAACTCCCTCCAAAGATTTTCTATGGGGTTGAGATCTGGAGACTGGCTAGGCCACTCCAGGACCTTGAAATGCTTCTTACGAAGCCACTCCTTCGTTGCCCGGGCGGTGTGTTTGGGATCATTGTCATGCTGAAAGACCCAGCCACGTTTCATCTTCAATGCCCTTGCTGATGGAAGGAGGTTTTCACTCAAAATCTTACGATACATGGCCCCATTCATTCTTTCCTTTACACGGATCAGTCGTCCTGGTCCCTTTGCAGAAAAACAGCCCCAACGCATGATGTTTCCACCCCCATGCTTCACAGTAGGTATGGTGTTCTTTGGATGGAACTCAGCATTCTTTGTCCTCCAAACATGACGAGTTGAGTTTTTACCAAAAAGTTAGATTTTGGTTTCATCTGACCATATGACATTCTCCCAATCTTCTTCTGGATCATTCAAATGCTCTCTAGCAAACTTCAGACGGGCCTGGACATGTACTGGCTTAAGCAGGGGGACACGTCTAGCACTGCAGGATTTGAGTCCCTGGCGGCGTAGCATGTTACTGATGGTAGGCTTTGTTACTTTGGTCCCAGCTCTCTGCAGGTCATTCACTAGGTCCCCCCGTGTGGTTCTGGGATTTTTGCTCACCGTTCTTGTGATCATTTCGACCCCACGGGTGAGATCTCGCGTGGAGCCCCAGATCGAGGGAGATTATCAGTGGTCTTGTATGTCTTCCATTTCTTAATTATTGCTCCCACAGTTGATTTCTTCAAACCAAGCTGCTAACCTATTGCAGATTCAGTCTTCCCAGCCTGGTGCAGGTCTACAATTTTGTTTTTGGTGTCCTTTGACAGCTCTTTGGTCTTGGCCATAGTGGAGTTTGGAGTGTGACTGTTTGAGGTTGTGGACAGGTGTCTTTTATACTGATAACAAGTTCAAACAGGTGCCATTAATACAGGTAACGAGTGGAGGACAGAGGAGCCTCTTAAAGAAGAAGTTACAGGTCTGTGAGAGCCAGAAATCTTGCTTGTTTGTAGGTGACCAAATACTTATTTTCCACCATAATTTTCAAATAAATTCTTTAAAAATCCTACAATGTTATTTTCTGGATTTTTTTTCTCATCTTCTGTCATAGTTGAAGTGTACCTATGATGAAAATTACAGACCTCTCTCATATTTTTAAGTGGGAGAACTTGCACAATTGGTGGCTGACTAAATACTTTTTTTGCCCCACTGTATATATATTCATGCTACAGGTGTTCCCCCTCAATATGGGACCATCATCTTTACACCCCACATCCTCATTTTGTCATATATTTATTGTATTGGGTTCTGAGGGTAGCTTTGAATGTGTTTGGTTAAGTTTAGGCAAGTAATCCCAATTGGTTAAGGTCAGGCAGGTTCAGATTACGTTTAGGAAATAAATGTGATTGGTTAAGTTTAGGGGTAATGTGTATGGCAACCTGTGTGGCAACCTGTGTGTAACATTAGTTCTGCCATCAAAACGAGATTGAATAAGGTTAACTCTACTAACGATTGCATTACAAATTTACATACCATAAATGATGTATCTCCAACAGGCTACCTTTAAGAAATTTAAAGATTGACTTTCTATGAGTTTCTTGCAACTCTGAATTAGACAATAATGTAACCCTGTATGGCTGAAGAGATCAACAGTAACCTATCATCCTAAAGCAGGAGAAGCCTTTACACAGCGAGCAGATGTATAGGAACATTAAAGTGATTTATTGAACTTCGCTCTTTCTTGTATTGAATGATGCTTTGACTTGCTGCAATGCAGGAATAGGGCCAGCACAGTCTTCACTACAGCACACATTATGCATACGTTGTTTGAGCACAAATTGCACCGGGGAGGGCAATTTCCACAAGATTTTGAATCGGCCCGGAAACATTTAAATGCCCCAAACTTCAGGCTTGGCCCTCAAATTCATGGTAGATAAAAATGATAAAACAGTTCTCAGCCTGACAAGCAGTAATGTGAAAAGGATATAAACCAAGAAGTCACCCCTTTATTTCCTCTGTTGAAATTATTATTATTAAACATCTAGAGACCTCACACATTGTTTACTGTGGTGGAGATTGTGGTTATCTTGGCAAGTGTTCAGAAAGAATGTGCTAATGCTACTATGAATTCAGTAACATTTCAATTTTCACAAATGTTACCTGGGATTTGTTCCCTCAATAATATAGTTTACACACAAATGTATAATCAGTTGGATTAGATGAAGCACCAGGAAATTGAGAAAAGCAAAGCGACGTCATGATTTGGATCTATGATTATCGTGCAATGGCAGTCAAAATAAAGCAGAGAAAACATCCAAACATTCTCCAAGTAAGACATTGAAGCACTCTTGGTACAAGCATCTTAATGTATATTCCCACAGAGCTGCTCCTCCTCTTCATCGTACTCTATGGCTTTGGCCCAATCAAACACCAATCCCTTGTCCCTTCTTCCTATTGACTCCTCCTCCAGGATCTGAAGGGATTGTTGAGGCATCAGCAGTAGAGTAAACGTTCCACCTAGTCTAGAAGGCTAACAGGAGTTTCTGCCATATTGGTTAACACCTTTCCAGTCATTCCAGACTGATGAGGGAGCGTCAACGAAGAATTAGGAACAGAGACAGGAGATCAGTTTTGAGTTGTGGCCATCTCCTCCTCCCCATTCTCAGCCCTCCTCCTCCCCATCCTCCTCTTCCCCATGGGAGGAGAGTGACCTGAGACCTGGGGAACGGTGGACTAGTTCCTCCTGCTGGACGTGTTGAATAGCCACAATGCCGGTGAGGAGGGCATAGCTCAACATAGCGCCCAGGGCCACCAGGACTGACAGCAGCTGCTTGCGCCTCTTACCAGGCTCGTTGTCAGCGTCACCCCCTTCAGGCTGGGAGGACACCTTGTGACTGATACCTTCTGCACAAAAGATAAACAAGAAAAAGTGTGAGACATGGAATTCAAAAGTTAACAATAGCAAGTTATATAATAGATATCATTGAAGACAATGTCATATTGCATGTACAGTATGTTATGTGGTCCCACACCTCGTCCCTCGCTGGGGAAGTAGAGCGCCAGAATGTTGGAGCAGAAGTGGCTCAGGTTGTCCAGTGACTTGAGGTGCTGCTGGAGTCTTCCATTGGGCAGTTTCATCTTCAGGATGGGCACCAAGTAGCCAAAGACGAAAGCATCTAGAGATGAAGGTCTGGAGGGAACAGCGTCATATAGTTAGAGATACATATGGATGCCATGCAAGTGAATTAAGTTGAGGTGCTGAATTCCCAGTTCAGTGTCGAGGTAGAACCTCTCTGTGTGGACTTACGAGTCTCCAAAGAAGAACTTGTTTGAGCCCAGCCTCTGCGAGATAAGGTTCATACACTCGATAGCATCGCGGTACAGCTGTAGAGAGAAAGGTGTTGACAAACCGACCTCAGGCCAAATTCTCACATCATTTTGAATCATGATATATTCCTTATTATAAACTGGGTGGTTCGAGTCCTGAAATCAAAGTTTATTTGTCACATGTGCCGAATACAACAGGTGCAGACTTTACAGTGAAATGCTTACTTACAGGCTCTAACCAATAGTACAAAAAAGGTATTAGGTGAACAATAGGTAAGTAAAGAAATAAAAACAACAGTAAAAATACAGGCTATATACAGTAGTGAGGCTATAAAAGTAGCGAGGCTACATACAGACACCAGTTAGTCAGGCTGATTGAGGTAGTATGTACATGTAGATATGGTTAAAGTGATGAACAGAGAGTAGCAGTAGCGTAAAAGAGGGGTTGGCGGGTTGTGGGTGGTGGGACACAATGCAGATAGCCCGGTTAGACAATGTGCGGGAGCACTGGTTGGTCGGCCCAATTGAGGTAGTATGTACATACAGTGGGGAGAAGAAGTATTTGATACACTGCTGATTTTGCAGGTTTTCCCACTTACAAAGCATGTAGAGGTCTGTAATTTTTATCATAGGTACACTTCAACTGTGAGACGGAATCTAAAACAAAATTCCAAAAAATCACATTGTATGATTTTTAAGTAATTAATTTGCATTTCATTTCATGACATAAGTATTTGATACATCAGAAAAGCAGAACTTAATATTTGGTACAGAAACCTTCGTTTGCAATTACAGAGATCATACGTTTTCTGTAGTTCTTGACCAGGTTTGCACACACTGCAGCAGGGATTTTGGCCCACTCCTCCATACAGACCATCTCCAGATCCTTCAGGTTTCGGGGCTGTCGCTGGGCAATACGGACTTTCAGCTCCCTCCAAAGATTTTCTATTGGGTTCAGGTCTGTAGACTGGCTAGGCCACTCCAGGACCTTGAGATGCTTCTTATGGAGCCACTCCTTGGTTGCCCCGGCTGTGTGTTTCTTCAATGCTCTTACTGAGGGAAGGAGATTGTTGGCCAAGATCTAGCGATACATGGCCCCATCCATCCTCCCCTCAATACGGTGCAGTCGTCCTATCCCCTTTGCAGAAAAGCATACCCAAAGAATGTTTCCACCTCCATGTTTCACAGTTGGAATAGTTTTCTTGGGGTTGTACCCATCCTTCTTCTTCCTCCAAACACGGTGAGTGGAGTTTAGACCAAAAAGCTCTATTTTGGTCTCATCAGACCACATGACCTTCTCCCATTCCTCCTCTGGATCATCCAGATGGTCATTGGCAAACTTCAGACGGGCCTGGACATGCACGGGCTTGAGCAGGGGGACCTTGCGTGCGCTGCAGGATTTTAATCCATGACGGCGTAGTGTGTTACTAATGGTTTTCTTTGAGACTGTGGTCCCAGCTCTCTTCAGGTCATTGACCAGGTCCTGTTGTGTTGTTCTGGGCTGATCCCTCACCTTCCTCATGATCATTGATGCCCCACAAGGTGAGATTCTAATAATTGCAAAATCGGCAGTGTATCAAATACTTGTTCTCCCCGCTGTAAGTGTATAGTTAAAGTGACTAAGCATATATGATAAACAGAGAGTAGCAGTAGCGTAAAAACACCTGATTGGCTGACAGGTGTGGTATATGAGACCGTATACCACGGGTATGACAAAACATTTATTTTTACTGCTCTAATGATGTTGGTAACCAGTTTATAATAGCAATAAGGCACCTCGGGGGTATAATAAGGCACCTCGGGGGCAAGTTGCCTGGGCAGCCGCCCAGGCAACTTGCCGGGGGCATGGGGCGCCCGCACAAAAAAAAAAAAAGTATTCCGAATGGTGACATTTGCGCGATCGGTTTTCTATCGCTCATTTGCACATCACGTCAATGATATCATGTCACCGTGTGGGACCGTGGGTCAATTAACCTAATCGGAGTGGGCGCCCTTATTCTAGTTTTATTCGTGTGTTTTTTGTTAGGAATAAGGTAATAGTGTAATAATTGAATTCTCTTTTTTATTTGTATTTATATACTATAATTTGTTTCCATTTGTCTTTGTTACTTCTTTTTATATATTTAAGAGTCTTATTTTTGTATATATATTTATATCGTTGTTAAATGTAATGATTTTTTATTTGTTGTTCCAAATGTCTGAATAAAAATTACAGTTAGCGCAGAACGGTGCTGAAGGGGGGGGGGGGGTTCACCCAGGGAGCCATACAAGCTTGAACCGGCACTGATAAGAACAGCCCATAGCCGTGGTATATTGGCCATATACCACACCCCCCTGTCTTATTACTTAAATTAACTTCTGCAAGAGGTTATACCAACACACGGGTCTAGGGTCAGCTTTCCACATCCATATTCAGATCTTTAACCATTACAAGACTGATAAGAGGTACCCTGGACCTGAGCCTGTATGTAGATAAGCTTTGCCCTGGACCAGCGCTTTGGGAAACAAGTTGAGTTCCCATGGCATGCCTACAAACTATTACGTCATCACAGGGAGGAGCAATGATGTCTGAAGCATGCGTCAGCTCAGCTACGGAGGCAAGTCCAATGTTCACACCTCTCTCAGCACATGGTTAAATCACAGCGTAACACCCCCAATGGCCCTATTCACACATTATTTTTTTGTTTGTTGATAACCTATCCCAATTCACACACCTGGAATTTTATGGCCATTTTATGGTTTTTAATGAAAAGTAGTCATCTAACTTGCTAACAGCAGTGGTATATTTAAAATGTGTGTTGTACAAGAATGAACTGGACAAGAACTCATAACCAAAACATATGGTTGCCACTCAGGAAATAGTCTTGAACCTATTTTTTCATTTAAAAAATGGTTTATTGCTTTTTACTGTTCACATGTGTTTCAGCATGGATTTCTTCCTCAATGCATGACTGCATGTTTTTGTATCAGGTGCCATTTTTGCAGAGTGATGCTTTCTCAACAATATATGTATCTAAGGTTTTTCCTTCATACCATTTTTGAAAAAATCACCACAGCATTATTTTTTACATTAAGAATTCTGTATAAACAATATAAATTATATGGTACCAATACAGTATGCTCCCCCCATACTAGACTGATTGCAAAGGGCCCCGTAATAAAATTATTTAGAAAGACTATTAAAACAATTGCCTTTGGGTGTACCTACCCTACCCTACCCTACCCTACCCTACCCTACCCTACCCTACCCTACCCTACCCTACCCTACCCTACCTCCTCCATCTCCCCCTCAACTCACCTCCTTCTCCACCTCCTCCCCTGCTGTCAACTCTTCGTCTCCCCTGACCAGCCTCAGCCTCTGGAGCTGCTGGCGCTGAATGCTGCCGGGCAGGAAGAAGTTCAGGGGGAATGGGGCGTGCTCGGCGTGCCAACGCCGAGTCACCTCCACATAGTTCTTAGGGTCAATCCACCGAGTATAGACCTAAACCAGAAAGAGAGAGAAGCACAAAAGTGTAAAAGAGATGCTGAAGGGCTTCTACAAGCTAGAGGTAATGACATAGTAGTCACTCTATGAATTAGAATCCTTAGGATATTCAGATTTTTCAAACAGACACAAAATACAGCAGTTGAGCTACACATTTTGGCATTGAGAGCACAGTGGCCGTTTATCCCACTTCAAAGTGCTGCAGGAAGCCACAGGTTGTTCTATGTTGACATGGTTCTGCTGGCACAGGAAATAATGTTTGAGGTATTTCTTTATAGGACACAATGAAGCACCAGGTATAATTACCTACAATCTTTCTAGCGAGACAGAGAGAAGCGAGATTAAGTAGGACAAAAACACAGTAAGCGGTTATGTGACAAAATAAAATGACAAAATTATAATAACATTTTGCCATAATCGGAGTGATGTGGCACAACCCAGTCAGTAGTGCACAACTAGTGACATCTTCCATGTCATCTCATTCTTGCAGAAATGTCTTCTACAACCTCGTCACTCATTCTATCCACACACTCTCTATCACTCCCTTCAGCCCCCTCCCTGTCTGTCTTGTTCTCTCTGAGTAACTGTGATCCTCACCAGAGCTGGCATCAGTTTTTCCTCCAGGAGTGAGATGAAGGCCAGAGTGTCTGCTCCCTCTTTGGCAGACAGGTCGAAGTCGGCATTGTATTTCTGAAAGATAGGTTCATATCACAACACACTTCAGGCGTTTCATCACCTTTCACGAACATCACCGACAGGATTCATGGACCACAACATCTTAAACCAGTCTTGCTGTTGTCAGGTATTCTAAATAGTTTTTAAAGCCCTTCTGGAACAATACCATGAACCCCCTTGGCTCGATTACACCATTAGCACTTTCCATGTTCTCCAGAAACCATTGAAAAAATGGAAAAGCTACCTCTATGTGGAGGCCTTTAAAGGACTCCTGGCAGTCTAGGTGTTCTGGGTCAAGTGTTTTCCATCTAACCTCATGACTGCAGGGCAGTCAGTCTGAAATGGTGCATGCTGGGGTCAACAAGAACTCAACATGACTGGAAATCTTAGAGAGATTATATCTCTACCTCCCTCTCCCTCCCTTGCTCTAGAGGGTAAAATAAGCTGTTTTTGACTGACTTTGGGAGGTTTGCCTGGAAAACCCACCATCCTTACCCCTTTACTGTCTAATCCTTTGGGATGATCTCACCAGGGTTTCCTCCCTGTTCGCTCACATTGACACCACAACAGCATTTATCAATCTGCTTTGCATTGTGGTTTCTAACATCCCTACTGCAGTAGCTCACAACCCACCTACCAGTCAGGGGGCAGTTAGTATCTTGGATAATGGGTTCCATCTGGGCATTAGCTGAAGTGTGCATTTAATTGAGCTTGGGGGATGGGAGGAAAGATCATAGGAGACATTGCTTTTTTCAATGGGAAATTGGATTATAATTCACTTTAAGCAAGTGTGGAACAGAGCATGGAGCAGCTCTTTCAGACAAAGCAGAGGACTGTGCTGTACATGAGCAGGCGGTCTCTCTGTCACCTGTTTCCTGAGGTGGATGATGATGTCACTGGGCCGAGACAGGCTCCCATTCTCGCTGGTCTTCAGGGCGGGCAGGGAGCCTAGCAAAGGAGAAAAATGCATCATAAAGACGGGCACCTCACAATGGCACTCATTAACAGCCACTGTTAATGTGACCATTACAGACCGATGGAGAGAGAACAGGAGAGTGGGATAGAGAGAAAATCAAGAGATGAAGAAGAGAGCGAAAAGGCAGAGGAGAGCCATTGGTGAAGAGAGGGAAGACATTAAGTCTGGAAAGTAAGAATCAAGAAAAACATACGATACAGATGGAGAAATATTAAAGAGAAAGGAATAACAAACAAGAACAAAGTGAAACAAAGGAGTTCTCTCTATTTTATAGAGAGCACATTTTCCTTCCATTCCATTTCTCCCTGTGTTCCCTTTGATTATAGGAGAATATGCCTAGTTCTGAAACAAATAAATGCAGCCATGTTTATCGAGTTGAGACAAAACAATATAAAAAAGGACCTAAAAACTAAAGACAAGACATCTTACCAGTGGGACTTCTCCAGGGGTTGCCGATCTTGTGAAGTTTGAGGGGAGCGCCTGCAAACTTTGCATAAGCCTGAAGGGAGATGATTAACAGATTAACGCTGAGCTAAAACATGTTGAGCCAGACATACCTTAGTTTCCACAGCTTTGTACAATAAAAAAAGCATCCAGGAAGCATCCAAGCTGGGCCCAAAATAATTGCACTGACAAAGGGAGGGGGAGGGAGGCATGAACACCTCAATTAAGGCAGACCCTTAGGACCCAATACACAACATGTAAAAACAAACAGCAAGCATATAAACAACATGATTGTGGGATAGGCTGCATAACTCTAGACACCAGGCTATACTCCATAACCTTTAGCACCACAGCAAAGTCTGGCCTACCCGGGCCAAACCCTAACCCGGGCGACGCTGGGACAATTGTGCCAGCGTCGCCCTATGGGACTCCCAATTACGTCCGGTTGTGATACAGCCTGGAATCGAACCAGGGTCTGTAGTGCGCCTCTAGCACTGAGATGCAGTGTCTTAGACCGCTGCGCCACTCAGGAGCCCCAAAACTAAAACACCCAAAACAACAAAAAGGATTAAATTAAAAGGTTGACACTAGGAATGAGACATTGAGCCCTCTGAAAAGGATGGAGGAAGAAGAAAAAAAAACTGCACAGGTGCAAAAATAGCAAATGAATTATTTGTAAAAACCTGTCCCTAATCACTGTTGACGGACAAAAACACCTATAGATGTAACAATGTAGATGACATAATACTGATTTTTATCAATGGGAGAGGGTCATTTCTTGCATTAGACTGTTCAGATGGAGATTAGGGAAGAAAGGATGTGGAGCCTGCCCTGCCTGAAAGAGTCCTGGAGCATGCAGTGTGCGTAGACAAGGGAAGGTAGTGGCAGGTAGCTGAGCCAGTTGTGATGGAACAAACTGTCCCTGAGTAGCCTATAAGGATATTGAAAAAGTAGAAGGAAAGCAGTACAAGACCAGAGTAAAAAGGCTTGCGTAGGAGAAACTTCAATAGGCCTAATAGAAACAGAATAGGTGACTGAACATAGCCTACATTCTCAAACTAAGATCAGGGCCCAGATTCACAAAACACTCCTTACACAAAAACTTAAGAAGCTTTAGAAAAAAAATATATATATATATTTTAAAAAGTTCATAAAATAGTTCGTAAGTGCAATTCCTCAACAATATCTTAAGATTGAATGATTTTCTCACAAACTTCTCAAATATCTTCTTATGAATCTTCTTAAGATATTTGTTGCTAGGCAACCAATTTAACTATCTATCAATGGCAATCATGTTAGCATAATTCGTACTGAGATTACTGTTACATGTTCTTGGGTTTAAACTAAATAGATGAAGTTTGTGAGTGCATTAAAAATGTTCAATCGCTTTCAAGAGCTTATTCTCCGACTGCCCATAGTTTAGGACAAGGGTTTAGCTATCTTGGAATTAAGAACACATCCAATAACTTTATTTTCAAGAATCTAATTTCTTCTTAACATTTGCTTAAGGAGGAAACATAATAAATAGAGAAAGAACATATCCAATAACATTTTTGAGGAATAGCAACTTTGCTTGACTTTCTTCACAAATCTAGTTATGGAAAAAATGGGCATTTAAGAAGAAATTTCTTCTTAAGGTTGTGTCGATCTGGGCCCAGGTCACCATTCATGGAATGGTCCTTCATTTCAACTTACTGTGTCCTGCACTCACAAGGAAAATCATATTCCAGAACGAAATAAGCAAACAGTAATCGACTGCATTATTATGTCTTTCAATGGATCTCAAATCAATTGTTGTATTGCAGCAGACTTGATACAAATTAGCCTAAAGACACATTGCACTATAGATTGACAAGGCAAATGCGCACAGCAACATTTATGAATGTATCTGGCTGATAGATAGCCATACATAAAATTACATTCCTATAAATGTGGTTCGGCAGAGTTGAACAGATCGACCTGACTGTGCTTGCAGACAGGTGTGACGGGATGAAATCTCATGGAAAAGAAGAGGTCATTCCTTCAACAGTGTCCGCAAGTACTTACAAACCACTGTCAGCCGGCCCCAAGGCATTAAGAATGGCCTTAATGCTTTAATGTATCCTATACTCATCAAAACCGATAACACATATAAAATAATTTAAATTCAGTCATTCAATACCTTTTACCTCAGAGATTAAATATAATCATGTAATTTAGGGTCTGCCCACAATAATGACAAACTGATCATATCACAAGCAGACATATGTATTAAGTCAACCGTGGCTTATTTAGATTGTACAATGTACAACAATAAAATCAACATTGGGCCTGGTGTTCCACTGTGAAGGACAGACATCACTTCAGATTGAAAGAAAAACTCATTCAAGGCAGAACTAGATCTTCAATAATGGAATAGCCAGTGAAAGTTAAGAGAGAGGAATGAAGAAAAGCTGAAGTTCTCTCTGCAGTTGGCCAAAGTCACCCAACCAAAATGTCATTAAACACATCAAAGGCTGACATCATGGCTACGACTTTATTAGGAAATTCCTCCTCAACTTTTTATCTTTGGTTGTAAACCCAAAGACTAGCTAGACTGAAAATAAAATTCATATATTTATACCTACCCTACAGGTCTAAAAGACATAACTAATATATTGGTAGGCCTATGCAGATATGTAGCCTAGGTGAAGGCCTATCTTGAAGGAATTATTGTGCATAGTGCATACCATAACACACACAACATAAGGAACACCTGCTCTTTCCATGACAGACTGACCAGGTGAATCCAGGTGAAAGCTACGATCCCTTATTCACCTGTTAAATCCAATTTAAATCAGTGAAGGGGATAAGTGAAATAATGATTTTTAAGCCTTGAGACATGAATTGTGTATGTGTGCCATTCAGAGGGTGAATGGGCAAGACAAAAGATTTTGGGGTATGAATGGGGTATGGTAGTAGGTGCCAGGCTCACGGGTTTGAGAGTGTCATGAACTGCAACGCTGCTGGGTTTTTCATACAACAGTTTCCAATGTATCAAGAATGGTCCCCAACCTACAGGACATCCAGCCAACTTGACAACTGTAGGAAGCATTGGAGTCAACATGTGCCAGCATCCCTATGGAACACTTTCTACACCTTGTAGTTCATGCCCCGACAAATTGAGATTGTTCTGAGGGCAAAAGGGCTGAAACGCAATAGGAATTTTTAATGTTTTGTACACTTTTTCCACATTTTGTTACATTACAGCCTTATTCTAAAGTGCATTAAATAAATCTACACACATTGCACAATAATGACAAAGTGAATAAAGGTCTTTAAAAATGTTTGCACATGTATAAAAAAAATAAAAAACTGACATAAGTATTCAGACCCCACCATCCTCTCCTCTGCATGAGAGACTACAAACAGGTGCACGTAATTGAGTGCTAGCCTACATTGCACAGCCAATCATTTTTTTCCATCATTGCTTAATAAAACAGAGCAACACACTTCTCATCTGAGGAATGTAAAGAGAGACTCCTCTTCTAGATATGTATGAATGCCACTTGCCTGTAGTAGAAAGACATGGTAGGCTACTACTGATTTTTTTTACAAATAAGAGACTACCAGTGGAAGGGTATCACTAGACTAGGGTTAGGCTAAGGGCAATTTCACAGTAAAAGAGTGATGCTGAGATTCAGATTTTTCACTTTAAAATGTATGCCAAACTTTGCATCTGCACTGTTCTTCAAGCAAATGTGTTTTTTTATTGTTTTTTGTATCGTTAAAAGTAGACCCTATGCATAGAGTTGTATGGTTTCTTTTACTTTGCAATCATTGTTTTTGTTTGACCTATATTTCAAAGTGAAAAATCTGAGTCTCAGGATCAGTCTGTTACTAACTAAACATGAATATCTTACATGATGTTCTAATTAACTATGCTCACTATGATAATAACTGGCAATAACGTACACTATAAACATTGGCTAATCCAGCGGTAACCATCAAATAGATATGCTAATGCTGTAATTTTTTTAAAGTGAATTTTTTAAAAGAAAGATCTGGAAGGTTCTCTTATTCACTTTTGCAATTTCCTAATAGGTGGAATGTACAGACCTCTAGCCTAAATGCAGTGACATTTTGCCAGTTCACTAATGGAAAGAATGAGGTCTGTGAATGTGACACATCACCAGACATAAATCTACCCAGCTGAAAACCCGGGGGGGCATCCTGGAAAACTCTGAATGAAATTGCTAATTTCCAGACAAGAGTTTGTCCAAGAGTATGATGTGTCACTAACATGGCTCCAGTTCAGTAGCCACTTTGTGGTTTCAGAGACCACACTGAGAGACAAAACTAAAAGCAAGCAAGATGTGCATTTTCCAACCACCAAAAAAGTATCAGGGGAGGAAAGTCACTTTCCAGAACCACATTTGACATCTTGTTCCCTCCAGTAAGAGGTGGGTCCAAAATACACACATTTAAAAAAAATGGTTTAATGTCTGAAAATTTGCCAGGGAGGAAAATGTAGTTTATGATGCTTAAATCTGGTTTAGTCAAGCCTGCAAGGTAATATAAGCTGTCATATGTGGCTTGTGAACACAGCAGTCATTTAACTGAACATGCACAATGGAAATGTTGTGGTTTACAGAAATACATTAGATGTTTTGGATGGCCTTGTATTAAGAGAACACCAAATGGAACATTATTAGGTTTTACATTGGAGGAATGTTCAGCTAAATCAAAAACACTGCTTACAGTCAGATACACACAACACAATCTTTGGGGTTTGTACAGTCGTAGCCAAAAGTTTTGAGAATGACACAAATATTAATTTTCACAAAGTCTGCTGCCTCAGTTCAAATCAAATCAAATTGTATTTGTCACATACACATGGTTAGCATATGTTAATGCGAGTGTAGCGAAATGCTTGTGCTTCTAGTTCCGACAATGCAGTGATAACCAACAAGTAATCTAACTAACAATTCCAAAACTACTGTCTTATACACAGTGTAAGGGGATAAGGAATATGTACATAAGGATATATGAATGAGTGATGGTACAGAGCAGCATACAGTAGATGGTATCGAGTACAGTATATACATATGAGATGAGTGTGTAGACAAAGTAAACAATGTGGCATAGTTAAAGTGGCTAGTGATACATGTATTACATAAGGATGCAGTCGATGATGTAGAGTACAGTATATACATATGCATATGAGATGAATAATGTAGGGTAAGTAACATTATATAAGGTAGCATTGTTTAAAGTGGCTAGTGTTATATTTACATCATTTCCCATTATTAAAGTAGCTGGAGTTGGGTCAGTGTCAATGACAGTGTGTTGGCAGCAGTCACTCAATGTTAGTGGTGGCTGTTTAACAGTCTGATGGCCTTGAGATAGAAGCTGTTTTTCAGTCTCTCGGTCCCAGCTTTGATGCACCTGTACTGACCTCGCCTTCTGGATGATAGCGGGGTGAACAGGCAGTGGTTCGGGTGGTTTATGTCCTTGATGATCTTTATGGCCTTCCTGTAACATCGGGTGGTGTAGGTGTCCTGGAGGGCAGGTAGTTTGCCCCCGGTGATGCGTTGTGCAGTCCTCACTACCCTCTGGAGAGCCTTACGGTTGAGGGCGGAGCAGTTGCCGTACCAGGCGGTGATACAGCCCGCCAGGATGCTCTCGATTGTGCATCTGTAGAAGTTTGTGAGTGCTTTTGGTGACAAGCCAAATTTCTTCAGCCTCCTGAGGTTGAATAGGCGCTGCTGCGCCTTCTTCACGACGCTGTCAGTGTGAGTGGACCAATTCAGTTTGTCTGTGATGTGTATGCCGAGGAACTTAAAACTTGCTACTCTCTCCACTACTGTTCCATCGATGTGGATAGGGGGTGTTCCCTCTGCTGTTTCCTGAAGTCCACAATCATCTCCTTAGTTTTGTTGACGTTGAGTGTGAGGTTATTTTCCTGACACCACACTCCGAGGGCCCTCACCTCCTCCCTGTAGGCCGTCTCGTCGTTGTTGGTAATCAAGCCTACCACTGTTGTGTCGTCCGCAAACTTGATGATTGAGTTGGGCGTGCGTGGCCACGCAGTCGTGGGTGAACAGGGAGTACAGGAGAGGGCTCAGAACGCACCCTTGTGGGGCCCCCGTGTTGAGGATCAGCCGGGAGGAGATGTTGTTTCCTACCCTCACCACCTGGGGGCGGCCCGTCAGGAAGTCCAGTACCCAGTTGCACAGGGCGGGGTCGAGACCCAGGGTCTGGAGCTTGATGACGAGCTTGGAGGGTACTATGGTGTTGAATGCCGAGCTGTAGTCGATGAACAGCATTCTCACATAGGTATTCCTCTTGTCCAGGTGGATTAGGGCAGTGTGCAGTGTGGTTGAGATTGCATCGTCTGTGGACCTATTTGGGCGGTAAGCAAATTGGAGTGGGTCTAGGGTGTCAGGTAGGGTGGAGGTGATATGGTCCTTGACTAGTCTCTCAAAGCACTTCATGATGACGGAAGTGAGTGCTACGGGGCGGTAGTCGTTTAGCTCAGTTACCTTAGCTTTCTTGGGAACGGGAACAATGGTGGCCCTCTTGAAGCATGTGGGAACAGCAGACTGGTATAGGGATTGATTGAATATGTCCGTAAACACACCGGCCAGCTGGTCTGTGCATGCTCTGAGGGCGCGGCTGGGGATGCCGTCTGGGCCTGCAGCCTTGCGAGGTTAACACGTTTAAATGTCTTACTCACCTCGGCTGCAGTGAAGGAGAGACCGCATGTTTTCGTTGCAGGCCGTGTCAGTGGCACTGTATTGTCCTCAAAGCGGGCAAAAAAGTTATTTAGTCTGCCTGGGAGCAAGACATCCTGGTCCGTGACTGGGCTGGGTTTCTTCTTGTAGTCCGTGATTGACTGTAGACCCTGCCACATGCCTCTTGTGTCTGAGCCATTGAATTGAGATTCCACTTTGTCTCTGTACTGACGCTTAGCTTGTTTACTAGCCTTGCGGAGGGAATAGCTGCATTGTTTATATTCGGACATGTTACCAGACACCTTGCCCTGATTAAAAGCGGTGGTTCGCGCTTTCAGTTTCACGCGAATGCTGCCATCAATCCACGGTTTCTGGTTTGGGAATGTTTTTATCGTTGCTATGGGAACGACATCTTCGACGCACGTTCTAATGAACCCGCACACCGAATCAGCGTATTCGTCAATATTTTCATCTGACGCAATACGAAACATGTCCCAGTCCACGTGATGGAAGCAGTCTTGGAGTGTAGAGTCAGCTTGGTCTGACCAGCGTTGGACAGACCTCAGCGTGGGAGCCTCTTGTTTTAGCTTCTGCCTGTAGGCAGGGATCAGCAAAATGGAGTCGTGGTCAGCTTTCCCGAAAGGGGGGCAGGGCAGGGCCTTATATGCGTCGCGGAAGTTAGAGTAACAATGATCCAAGGTTTTACCACCCCTGGTTGCGCAATCGATATGCTGATAAAATTTAGGGAGTCTTGTTTTCAGATTAGCTTTGTTAAAATCCCCAGCTACAATGAATGCAGCCTCCAGATAAATGGTTTCCAGTTTGCAAAGAGTTAAATAAAGTTCGTTCAGAGCCATCGATGTGTCTGCTTGGGGGGGGATATATACGGCTGTGATTATAATCGAAGAGAATTCTCTTGGAAGATAATGTGGTCTACATTTGATTGTGAGGAATTCTAAATCATGTTTCCTTCATCACACCATGTCCCATTAGTCATGAGGCATACGCCCATGCCACTCTTCTTACCAGAGAGATGTTTGTTTCTGTCGGCGCGATGCGTGGAGAAACCCGTTGGCTGCACCGCATCGGATAGCGTCATCCCAGTAAGCCATGTTTCCGTGAAACAGAGAACGTTGCAGTCTCTGATGTCCCTCTGGAATGCCACCCTTGCTCGGATTTCGTCAACCTTGTTGTCAAGAGACTGGACATTGGCAAGAAGAATGCTGGGAAGTGGTGCGCGATGTGCCCTTTTTCGGAGTCTGACCAGAACACCGCCTCGTTTCCCTCTTTTTCGGAGTCGTTTCCTTTTTGCTGCATGCGATCCATTCCGTTGTCCTATTTGTAAGGCAGAACACAGGATCCGCGTCGCGGAAAACATATTCTTGGTCGTACTGATGGTGAGTTGACGCTGATCTTATATTCAGTAGTTCTTCTCGACTGTATGTAATGAAACCTAAGATGACCTGGGGTACTAATGTAAGAAATAACACGTAAAAAAAAACAAAAAACTGCATAGTTTCCTAGGAACGCGAAGCGAGGCGGCCATCTCAGTCGGCGCCGGAAGTCAATTTGCATATACTCCAGAATGTTATGAAGAGTGATCATATGACTTGTAATTAATTGCATAGTCCCTCTTTGCCATGCAAATGAACTGAAAAATTCGGAGAAGACAAAGTGAGCGCTACCATCAGTCCTGTGTCATGTCAACAGTAAAGCATCCTGAGACCATTCATGTGTGGGGTTGCTTCTCAGACAAGGGAGTGGGCTCACTCACAATTGTCCTGAACACAGCCATGCATAAAGAATGGTACCAACACATCCTCCGAGAGCAACTTCTCCCAACCATCCAGGAACAGTTTGGTGACAAACAATGCCTTTTCCAGCATGATGGAGAACCTTGCCATAAGGCAAAAGTGATAACTAGGTGGCTCGGGGAACAAAACATCGATATTTTGGGTCCATGGCCAGGAAACTCCCCAGACCTTAATCCCATTGAGAACTTGTGGTCAATTCTCAAGAGGTGGGTGGACAAACAAAAACCCACAAATTCTGACAAACTCCAAACATTGATTATGGAAGAATGGGCTGCCATCAGTTAGGATGTGGCCCAGAAGTTAATTGACAGCATGCCAGGGCGGATTGCAGGTCTTGAAAAGGAAGGGTCAACTGCAAATATTTACTCGGAATGGCCGATTAATTAGGGCCGATTTCAAGTTTTCATAACAATCGGAAATCGGTATTTTTGGGCGCCGATAATTTATTTTTAAAAACTTTATTTAACTAGGCATGTCAGTTAAGAACACATTCTTATTTTCAATGACGGCCTAGGAACGGTGGGTTAACCTCTTGCTCCTACCTGACACGCAGGCGTCCCATCTAGACATCTGGAAATGCAAATGCGCTACGCTAAATGCTAATAGCACTCGTTAAAACTCAAACGTTCATTAAAATACACATGCAGGGTACTGAATTAAAACTACACTCGTTGTGAATCCAGGCAACAAGTCGGATTTTTAAAATGCTTTTCGGCGAAAGCATGAGAAGCTATTATCTGATAGCATGTAACACCCCAAAAGACCCGCAGGGGACATAAACAAAATAATTAGAATAGTCGGCGCTACACAAAACCCACAAATAAAATATAAAACATTCATTACCTTTGACCATCTTCTTTGTTGGCACTCCTAGATGTCCCATAAACATCACTATTGGGTCTTTTTTTTAGATTAAATCGGTCCATATATAGCCTAGATATCGTTCAATGAAAAAAACAGCGTTTTATAATGTAACGTCATTTTTTTAAAATTAAAAAAGTCGACGATAAACTTTCACAAAACACTTCGAAATACTTTTGTAATGCAACTTTAGGTATTAGTAAACGTTAATAAGCGATCAAATTGATCACGAGGCGATGTATATTCTATAGCTGTACGTCTGGAAATAATGTCCGGGTAAATCTCAACCAAAATATCCGGTCAGAGACCGGAAGAACTGCGCTGCCTTGTGTCTGTTTGACCAAGAAACAAATCGTAGGCAAATGACAAGACTGTTGACATCGTGTGGAAGCTGTAGGTATTGCAACCTCGGCCCCATTTAATGTGGTTCACGTTTAACAATGGGTTGAAGTGGCGCATGGATATATTTTCCCATTTTCAGTGATCAGATTTTCCTGCACTTTTCGATGAAACGCATGTTCTGTTATAGTCACAGCCGTGATTTAACCAGTTTTATAAACGTCTGAGTGTTTTCTATCCACACATACTAATCATATGCATATACTATATTCCTGGCATGAGTAGCAGGGCGTGAAATGTTGCGCGATTTTTAACAGAATGTTTGAAAAAGTAGGGGGTAGGAGTAACAGGTTAACTGCCTCGTTCAGGGGCAGAACGAGATTTTCACCTTGACAGCTCGGGGGATCCAATCTTGCAACATTACAGTTAACTAGTACAACGCAATAACGATCTGCCTCTCTCTCGTTGCACTCCACAAGGAGACTGACTGCCTGTTACGTGAATGCAGTAAGCCAAGGTAAATTGCAAGCTAGCATTAAACTTATCTTATAAAAAACAATAAATCATAATCGCTAGTTAACTACACATGGTTGCTGATATTACTAGATATTATCTAGCGTGTCCTGCGTTGCATATAATCTGACTGAGCATACAAGTATCTGATTGAGCGGTAGTAGGCAGAAGCAGGCGCGAAAACATTCATTCAAACAGCACTTTCGTGCATTTTGCCAGCAGCTCTTTGTTGTGCGTCAAGCATTGCGCTGTTTATCACTTCAAGCCTATCAACCCCCGAGATGAGGCTGGTGTAACCGAAGTGAAATGGCTAGCTAGATAGCGCGCGCTACTAGCGTTTCAAACATCACTCGCCCTGAACCTTGGGATGGTTGTTTCCCTTGCTCTGCATGGGTAACACTGCTTCGATGGTGGCTGTTGCTGGTTCGAGCCCAGGGAGGAGCGAGGAGAGGGACGGAAGCTATACTGTTACACTGGCAATACTAAAGTGCCTATAAGAACATCCAATAGTCAAAGGTTAATGAAATACAAATGGTATAAAGGGAAATAGTCCTATAATTCCTATAATAACTACAACCTAAAACTTCTTACCTGGGAATATTGAAGACTAATGTTAAAAAGGAACCACCAGCTTTCATATGTTCTCATGTTCTGAGCAAGGAACGGAAACGTTAGCTTTCTTACATAGCACATATTGCACTTTTACTTTCTTCTCCAACACTACGTTTTTGCATTATATAAACCAAATTGAACATGTTTCATTAATTACATGAGGCAACATTGATTTAACTGATGTATTATATTAAGTTCAAATAAGTGGTCATTCAGTATTGTTAGAATTGTCATTATTACAAATAAATAAATAAAAATCGTCCGATTTAATCGGTATTGGCTTTTTTGGTCCTCCATTAATTGGTATCGGCGTTGAAAAATCATAATTGGTCGACCTCTATTCTAAAGACACTGAAGCAGCAAACTTCGTGGAAATTAATATTTGTGTCATTCTCTGGCCACGACTGTATACATGGGTACCATGATGGACATACCTGGAATTTCCTGTAAGAAACTGAGGGGGGAGCTAAAGCCAGTTACAATTGCCTCTGCTGCATTGTAGCAAGAGGCTTGGATTTAGCTAATAAAGCCAGATCCCCTAAAAGCTGTGTATAGAGTGGTGCATGTAAGACAAAGGGCACCAGACAATAGCCTTAAGAATAGCCTTATCTTCGATCCAGATGTCTTCCAAGATTGCACACTGCACAGGTTCCTTCATTACTCCCTCCTCATTTGTCAACTTTAGGGCTATAACTTTGGGAGGATAGCCGAACACCTGCATGATCTGTGTGGTTAAACATATGTTAGGCTATGCTGCATTCCTATGTTGCCGGGGCGGCAGGGTAGCCTAGTTATTAGAGCGTTGGACTAGTAACCGGAAGATTGCAAGTTCAAACCCCCAAGCTGACAAGGTACAAATCTGTCGTTCTGCCCCTGAACAGGCAGTTAACCCACTGTTCCTAGGCCTTCATTGAAAATATGAATTTGTTCTTAACTGACTTGCCTAGTTAAATAAAGGAAAACAAAAAATAAATAATGGATTATGATTGTAATGTTCATAATTCATGATTGGTAATCAGTCACGTTCAAACATTTGGCACCAGTAGTTAGGGATAGCCTACAAGATGACAGGTCATAAACTGTCCAGTCTAATAATTATTAGGATTCTTTGGGTGTCACAACATGTAGCTAGTTGCTTTAATGCCATTGTTTCTGAATCTAGGCCTATTATTATAGCTGTGTTGCAGAATACACACACATATGTTCTACTCTCCTTGTGGGTTCAGTTGAATGCATTCAGATGTACAACTGACTAGATCCTTTCCTTTCTAAACAATTTTTCCCTAACCTTAACCCCAAACCCTAATTGTAACCCTAACCACTAAGATTAAAATAGCCATTTACCTTGTGGGGACTGACAAAATGTCCCCACAAGCATAGTAAAACCAAAAACACTCACACCAGTGGTGGTCGGTGCAGTTTAGGATTAGGGAGGACTTTTTTATATTTTTTATGAGCATGGCCATTTCTATTACAGCATATTGGATGACTGTCATTACCATTCCATTCACCCAGCTCAATGTAACATTGATAGGTTTAGGCTTCTACATTATACAAAAATGTGCCCTATACCCATCGTTGCTACAACCTAGACTACAAATGAAAGTGTATAATGTAGGTGCACAGGCTGAGAGACAAATTGGAGTACTCGAGGTGACAGACAGTGACACATTCAATATCGCCTGGAACAATCTTGCCTGTATCTAGCTGATCTGGGGTTTAATCATTAGTCCAAACAGTTTCTATTTGACAAATTCAGGTAGGTCCATCCCCATTTCATTCCGTTTAAGAAACATTTTGCAACAGAAATCAGTGGAATGAATACACCCCTAATTTCCCACAGACACAGTTCACTTTCATAGCAGCCCCATACAGCATCATCACAATGCACATTTAATAAATCCTTTTCGCATCTACACGGTCTCCTCCTCTCTCCTTTTCCCTTCATACATCTGTCTGTGACCAGAAAAAAAACTAAAAAACTCTACATGCCAAACCGTCATACGATAATCGCTTACGCTAACCGCTACACAGCCTACATCGTTGTCACCATATCAGTTAACGTCATAGTCAACATAGCTACTAGAACTAACATATGAGTAAACCCACAATCCAATCCATGTGTACAATCACACAGTCCAGTGAACAGCAAGCAGTTTAGCAGTTACACCGACGGGCTCCAGTGGCAATAAATTAATACAACCGAAAGCTTACCTTGACTAGGATCGCCTTAGCTAGCTAGCTAACATAAAAATAGCATTCCTATCTGTTTGAGTCAGGTTGTTTAGTAGGCTAAATTAGCTGCATTAGCTAGCTAGCTAAGTAAGTGAATGGTAAACTAACTAAAAAAATATAGCTAGCTCACCCTCGCTCTCTCTCGCTCACTCTGCTACTTCCCCTTAATTTTTTAATAAATACATTTTTTCAAAACTGTTATCTTTCTCTCTGAATCAACTACTCACCAAATGTTATACACTGCAGTGCTAGCTAGCTGTTGCGTATGCTTACGGTACTAGATTAATTATCTGATCCTTTGATTGGATGGACAACATGTCAGTTCATGCTGCAAGAGGTCTGATAGGTTGGAGAACTTCCTCCGGAAGTCATTATAATTACTGTGTAAGTCTATGAAAGTGAGTGAGAACCATGAGCCTCCATGGTTTAAATTGAAGTCAATGTACACAAAAGGAGGATGGAAAATAGCTGTCCTCTGCCCACACCATGGTGCTACCCTATAGGGTGCCGTTAAAGCTACTGTAGAACTTCATTGCAAAACACTGTTTTAAATCAGTCATTTGGTGACTTGAATATATTTCTAGTATAGTTTTATCATCTAAAACGGATAACTTTATATATGCTTCACTATTTGTATTTTTCTGAAATTCACTGAGTAGGATGGTCCTCCCCGTCCTCAGCTGAGGAGCGTTCACTGAGACACACACACAGGCAGAGTGAAGGTTTACTGTACTTACAGCTGTTTACCTACACCTTGTTTTCATTGATTTAGTTAGCTAGGTACATTCGATTATCTACATTCTTGTGAGATTTATTTGCAAAGTGCCAGTGCATGCTGCTGTTGTTGGTAGTTAGCTGCCGTTAACTAGCTACGTTAGCTAATAACATTTTCTTACATTGGACGCCGCTATAGTAACGGGTCGATAGCGACAATTGATAACCTTTCAGACCATTTTTAAAAAGTGTCTGAAAGGGGTATAAGTTAGCCAGATAGCCAGCCGTAGATACTAACGTAACAATGTTCACCTTGCAGTGTAATTACATAGTAGCAGCCCATATAACGTTAACTATCATGTAAATACACTTACCGTTAGTTACGGTGAAATGTTTATTACAAATAGCTAGACAACTAATAGATAACCATGTCAGTGAGGGATGTGATGTCCAAGCCAACGTCATGAGCATTGACATTAGCTTGCAACTGAATATGAGGGCAGCCAAGCTGTGCTATCTTGCAATGTTGATGTTTCTGGAATTACATCATAATAGATATCTTACCAATACAATTAAACACTCAGTGTCGACAGACGGTAAACCCCAGTCGCCTTCCCAGCAGTACAGCTCAGAGGTTGCCAACTGCGAGGGGACAGCCATCTTGAAATAATTGAACGACCTTTCACTCGGAAGTGATACCTCTCGTTGCCACTAACAACGTTTATATTTATTGTCAGACTCCAGACTTCAAGAACGTTCTGTCTAGACGTTTTTGAAACTAGCCACCCGGGCCCATTGATAGATATCCTTTGATATCAAAATTATGTAGGATTAACAATATTCTATCTATTACAATGGAACTTTGAACAACATTTGCCATTAGAAATATAATTCAACATATGTGCTCCCCCTATGTTTTTGTGGTGCAATATTTATCAGAATGTTGTAATTATTCTAGAAACAGTGGTCAAATTGGTCCAACAAACTGTGGTAAACTCTCCCGACTGTCTTTTCCAAATATTTGGAGCAGGACTTTGACCTGGAAAATGTTTCCAGTGTCTATGTCAGAATAGATTTAGCAGATGTTCTGAATAAGGATAGTTTATTTTTTCTTCTAAACCAATACATGGCTTTTTAATATGTGTTTGAGGAAGATTAATGCTGGAATATTTCACTTTAACAGTTAAGGAGGCTTTTGTACTTTTGATATCTGTGGAAAATGAAAAACTCACGCAAGGGTACTATAACAAGAACTTTGAACTCAACTGTCTATCCATAGGGCAGAATATAAAATATGAATGAAACTACTGTATAATCTATATCAAATGCTTCTCTTTTACTTTCTTTCACTCACTAAAGATTAATGTCAACAGGTCTACCTACAATGTAAGCATCGATAGAAGGAGAAGACAGGGAAGAATGATCCACCTAAAGGCAATGTTTTAACCCACCCCGACGGAGCTCTTAAACATGGAAATAATGCTGTGTCTGTTTTGCAACAAGCAGCAGCTGGCAGAGCCCGTGCCAAAGGGACATGCACAAGCCATGACATCATCAAACTGAGCAGGAGGAAAGGAGTTCACGCATTCCTATCAAGACGGGGGGAAGGGGGCAGGAGCCAAAAATCACCATTCCTTCCTTCCTTACAATGGTTCCACATCTAGTCCCTGCACACATTGAGAAATGTTAACCCCTCTCCCCAATTCCCCTCAATTTTCCTCCCATGATCCTATGCACTGATTATCAAACAGTCTACATATATGCTCAGTGTCAACACTTATTTTATAGATAGCACAACTGCATACCCCTCAATCTGACATTAATTACTTTAAGAAAGTCTCATATGAAAGCAGCTGGTTGATCTTTTGAAGAGAAAAGGGGGACTTAGATAAAGTATTTTAGAGCAGTCTATATACTGGTCAGTTTCTAAAACTCCAATGTTTTACAATGGCAGTCAAAATGTCCAGGTTTCTGGTTTATGGACTGCTATGGCACCTCGAGGGTTGAATGGTCTCTGCTTACTCAGGGAGCATTTAAACAGAAACTAAGTTACACCTCTTTACTACCTTCTGGTGGACAGTGTCTGCAACATAACAATGTGTCAAGTGAAGGAAACTGGCACAGCCTACAATAAAATGATTGATTTACAGCCAGTGTGTATGGGAACCATAAACTAATAATACAGAATATGAATACTGTATAGATTGGGGCGGCAGGCAGCTTAGTGGTTAGAGCGTCGGGCCAGTAACCGAAAGGTTGCTAGATCAAATCCCCAAGCTGACAAGGTAGAAATCTGTCCTTCTGCCCCTGATCAAGGCAATTATCCCACTGTTCCTAGGCTGTAATCGTAAATAAGAATTTGTTCTTAACTGACTTGCCTAGTTAAATAAAGGTTAAATAAATAAATAGATAATACATAAATTATTTCCACTTTCAAATAGCTTAAGGTCAAACACCATCTGTGTTTGGGTAAGAGTGTCTGCTAAAATGATGTAAATCTGTGGGTTTATGTTGCAACATCACAGAGATGAAAGATTTATAGAACGCACCTAACTTGTGAGATATTTTGAAATACATAGAGGCAGAGCATTTGGACAAAAATGCTTACCATCAAATGGAGCTGTGCTGTTGAACATGCTGAGCATTATGTGAAACAAACAGGATGTGCTATTTATGTTGGAGATGAAAAAGATTCCATCTGTGACTCATTTTTATTGCTGACTATTATCACAAAAATCTCATCAGCATATGACTAGAGAAATTAGTTCACTCCATAAATTAAACTTGTCTTAAATGGAATTTACATTTGGCTATTATTTCAACAAGACAAATGATTTTTAATCACAAAGCTTGTAAAATGACAACACAATCTGACTAAATAAGTTCCTAATTCTAAAGGCAAAAATCCTTACATCATTGACTCAAATAAGTAGGTCAGAAAACATAAGCAAGAAAGCACAGGAGCATTTTGACAAACCGATGACCCTGAATGAATAAGCACTTCTTTTATGTTTTTGTAGAAAATGTAATTCACATGTAAGGTCTTACTAGGGCAGCTTTAGCCTACTTATATTGTCTGTTTTTAGCTGCGGCTGTAGTTAAGGGTCTCCCACGACCAGCTCCAAACTTTAAACTGGCATATTGCACTTCAGTCAGACCCTGAATGACAAGAAAACACCATCATCATCATCATTACAAACTGTAAGAGTAGAAAAGGTAGTAATAGTAAAATCTCACAAAAATAATACTAAGAATAGTATAATACACAAACATTTATTTAAAAAAGTTATTTTACCTGTGCTCCGTCCTGGTTGTGCTCATAGGCTTGAAATCTTGTCTTTCCTTTGGAAATATTATGATACAATATGTTAAAGATACTATTCATAGCCTATATAATATACTGCTGCTATAGATGTAGAAAAGTCATCAATCATGAATAACTAATCAAACAGTACTCACGAGGGTCGTGTTTCAGTCTGCAGACATACAAGGTGATGACAATCACCACAATAGAAAGAAGGATACACATGCCGCCCAAAGAGATGGCCAGAAACATTCCCTGTCTGGACCTCTCCATTCCTAAAAATACACCATTTATTTTGACACATAAGAGTTCTACATAATTTTAAACTTATACAGAGAGACATTCCAAACAAATGCAACCCATAGCCCTGGGGCGATCTCGCTTACCCATCCTGCTGACTGTCTTGTTCATCTTCACCCCACTGGTGCTCTCCATAACACAGGTGATCTCTTCACCTTCAGCCCAGGTATGGCCAGGTACAGAGAGCTGGACTCTGACAGTGGCTGGCTTCTCTGACTGAACCTCAGGTAAACGCTCTGAGGACTGAACCTTCCCCTCCACCTCCCAGTACACCCTGGCCTGACTGGGATCCAGTCCAGACACCAGGCACAGAAGTGGGACTGGGGATGAGGGGGCCTCCTGCCAGTCCACAGGCACCAGGACCTCCAGAGTAGCTTCTGAGGTGATAGGGTCTGAAAGACAGAGGACATTACATGACATGGCATAACTACCAAATGTATAGCTCCCAAGACTAGAAAATATGAACGCTAATATAAACCATGGAGAAGCATCTGATCTTACCAGAGACTTCCAGCACACTCCCATTGCCCATGTTCAGCATGGCACCATTAAGCAGGGCACAGTAGAAGATGCCCACACTTGTCCTGTTGGCATTGATGATGTTCAGGAGGCAGGCCGTGTTGGTGTGGACACTGTAGGTTTTTTGAGGCCAGAGTGTGAGCTTTCTCATAGGTCCCACTTGCACCCATACGATATAAGAGCATTCCCCTCCCATTTCACTGATGTCACAGTGAAACGTCACATTGGTACCCTCTGCCACTGTTAGTGACCCTGGGTACTGGTATACCACTGCTCCTGCTGTGGGAGAGCATACACATAGTTAAAAGTCTGACTATAGAGACTAAATCATCTGCAACTTGATATTTAATGTACAGTCATATACAACAATAGTAGATGTTGTGCATTTCAATAATCTTACCAACAATCAAGTGTGCAAGGAGAAATGTCACCTGCATCCAACTTGAACACATCTTTAGGATGAGGTGTTCTAGCACACATATCAAGTGCCAAACTGCTGAGATTGCCAAAGAGTGTGGAATATCTATGTACCGAAATAGGTCACGAACTCACACCACTCCTCCATCATTGCAGACAACAGGGCAGCACTGACTCAAGTCATCACATGGCTTAAAATGTGCTAAACAGACACTTTTTTTTAATCAATGGAATTTCCTTCACACAAGTGAAAACAGTTAACAGTTGTAATATACTTTCAAAGCCTCAGGATTGCAAGTGGGATTACACTTTTTACATCAATGTTGTGAAATAGGGTGGCAGAACAACGTGGTGGCGAATGTGCCAAGAAGTACAAATAAGGTTAATCCACTTGACAGTGTTAGTATTATAAATCACCTCCCTGTTCTCAATTTTTCGATACCCTGACATCCCAGTACACAAAATTGTAGCCTACATGTCCCCAACTACGTCACATCTTGTCCCCTTACCTTTATATATGTCCCATCTATAGGAGAGAGGGTGTGCGCGAGAGAGAGAGGGCGAATTTTGGGCATGGATGGGATTGAGGGCGATAGGAAGAAAGAAAGTTGTGTCACAATGTGTATTTGATTACTGTTATCAGGGAGAAAAGGTCTCATTGTTGCAGGTAAGTAACAATCGTGCACTTGTAGGCAAGTTTTAACTACCTAGATTACGTTGCGAAGTTGTTTCAATTGCATTCTCGCTTGTGTTTCTGGAAAAATAAAACAGTAAGTAGGCTAACCACTGCATGTCCTTAATTCAGATACCGCTGTCATCAGTTTTCCGAGTAGAAGACAAGGGTTCCACATACGGATGAGGGAAATTGTCAATGACGTGCACAATCTTCCTTACAAAAAAAGATTGGAGTCAGACTGCAGTTAGAGTGCAGTATAACTGTAGTATGCTGCAAATACTGGTTCCAAAATAAAAACCTAATTTTTACTGCAGTAATTTAGCTGTGTAGATATTCTGCAATCACTGCGTCCAAAATACCACAGTCGACAGCAGTTTCAAAACGGAAATATTTTTTTGTAAGGGTTTCCTGTTGTTCAATATCAATTTCAATGAATGATACACAACCATTTATTCTGGAAAGATATACATGATTTTAGTACAACTTTTAGTACAAGACTAATGCTATCGTTTATCAAAATCAAAGGGTGGTTTATGTTTTTGTCGTTATTTTAGTCTTTGCAAACATCATGTCGACCACATTGGCTGTCAGTCCTTGCCATTGCTCCATTTATGAATTTGAGAGTAGTTTCCCTCAGTTGACTAAATAGTGGCTGTGTCAGGCTGTTGATTTTGCCTCATGCCTTTTTTGTGCCTTGTTTCTCAAAGGTTTACAGCATCAAGGTGAAACTGATACTCCGATAGCAAATCCTTCTGGCCACTGGTTGGCGTCATACACCACGAATGTCTATATTTACGTTCTCTTCCAACGCGCACACTCATATTCTAGGGTCCGCCCGCGCCATACACCTGTCCTACCTGCACAATTATCTGGATGATAAAATAACCGTTTCTTTCAGACAGAAATAGTTTCTCATCAAGTAAGCAACCAGGTTACTTCCCAACGTCCACTGTGTGTATTTGGCTTTTCTTTTAAAAACGTTAGTCTACCTGTATGATACATCATGGAGAAAAGACCAATCAAATTTGGGATTATTCTTACTTTGGCTGTTTCAGGTATGTCTATCTATCTATCTATCTATCTATCTATCTATCTATCTATCTATATCTATCTATCTATCTATCTATCTATCTATCTATCTATCTATCTATCTATCTACTCTTCCATGCATCTTATTGTGTTGATTATACAAAAATATGTAGACTATAACACATTTACACATTACATTTCTTTAAAGACTTCTATTGTAGGGCAGAGATTCCCAACCAGGGGTACTAAGACCCCTGGAGGTACTCGGCCTATCCACAGAAGGTACTTGAGAAGACTCATGAGCCCATAGGCCTACTGGTAAAATGCACATGAGGGTGTACTTCAGGGGTACTCCGGGTAGAGCAAAATTCTGTTGGTGAAACAGTAACCGAAAAAGGTTGGGAACCACTGTTGCATGGGAAGCATTGGACTGTGTTGTACTGTAACCTACACTTGCTCTGGCTCGTGGTGGCCCAACACCCAATTAAGACATTTTATGTTGGTGTTTCTTTTATTTTGTCAGTTACCTGTATCTAAGTAAATCATACTTTGTGGTTTACGGAGAATCAAACCTTATCAGCACACAACCAGAATACCACTTTTTCATGATTATCTTGTCCCCGGCTGCTCTGCAGCCTTCTTGATGACATTTTGGCCAATTTAAAAAATAGTTATTTTTTTTACTTTAAGTTGCTTCCTCAGGTGCCTCAAGTGATGCCAATATACTGCCGATAAAACGCACACTGAGAATATTTTTTAAATCTTAGCAAAACATCTATCATAATCTGTCAATCTGTCATAATGTATAAAATGTCTTCAGGGCTATGCAGAATAGTATTATGGATTTACAATCGACACCACTCAATCAAATATTGGGATAAGACAAAACCCTGGGATAAGACAAAACCCTGGGATAAGACAAAACAACTTATTTCCCGCACTGAGAAAACACATTTGCAAACTTTGTTTTGGAATAAATTAGTCTAAATAATGCATTATTGCAGTGATTGAGATCACAGATGGTGACCCCCCCTTTCAACTCAGTGTCTGTTTACAGATAATCATTTCCACGGTACAAGGCATCCTTTATTGGCTGTAATTGGCACTTCAATCAGTCAGTCTCTAAGGGTAATGGCAGTAATTTATTAGATGGCTGTCCAACAGTATTTCTGCTCATTTCTGAATTTCGGCTTGTTTCCCATTCTCCTGTACAGCACTCCTTTTCTTTGCTGATGTTGTGCCTGTTTCCCGTTTACGGAGGGCAACCCCCAGCAGCAGTGACAAGACCACCCCAGCTACGCTGTCCGCATACTACTTATGCGTCAGAATCACCAACCAGATTTACACTGAGTCACTCAATAATCAAAGCTCTAAGGAGTACAAACAGCTGAGGAAACAGGTGGAACAGATGGTAAGAGTGTGTTTTTTACTGCTCAAGTCTGTCCATAGAGCTTAAACTCATCACTCAGTCTATACCCACAAAATAACTCTTTGTCCTGGAGATACTTCATGCTTGCCAAGACAAGTCACCCACCATAGAAATATAATTAATAGAACGGGCATCCCCATTCAAGTCAATTGTGGTAAATGGGTGGACTGGCGGCCATTGCAAGTGTACCCATTGGATAAAAGCAGGAAGTAAAAGCAGGAAGTGTACCCCTCAAAATATGCTGTGATTTGTTGATTTAACTCAACTGAAATTTTAAAAAAATATTATATTGCATGAGCCACATCACTTATTATCATTTGAATGAAGATTCTACATTTCTATGGAAAGGATTGCATCACAATATATGTGGTTAAAAGGTCAAGGGAACACAGACTGTGGGGTATAGAAGAATGACGCTGGATTGGCGCACATTCAACAGATATGATCTAGCAAAGTGTATATTCGTCAAATACGTCATGATTGATGTATATTAACAGGCCCACAATGTGGTTACTAAAGTCTGATTTTGATATATTTGACTGTTTTCGCTGCATAACATTTAGAAGTAGTCCCTTTCAGGCTTAGAAGAAGTGACTTCTAAGTGCTAACTCTTGTTCGTATAAGCCGGTAGCATAGCTAGCATACAATCAGTGGTAGAAGTCAAAGTCGCTTTTAACTGTAATGCAGTTGATTGGTGATGATGACATAAATGTATTAGGGTTGACATCTATACAAACATAGTACACACATTAACAATAGCCTTAATATGTAGGCACATTTTGCTGGTGAGCCTCCAGATCTTTCCCCCACGGCATTTTCCCCCCACACATTTCCACAGCATTTCCATTGTTTTGGTCAAGTTCCATTGACTTCTTTACTGCATTTATACCAAGCAACCATTGCGAGTGTACCAATGAGTTTACCTGTCAAATTGCCAGGGTTAGATGTTCCCAAGTCTGTTCTATTCATTGTATTTCTATGTCATCAACATCATCAGCTCTTCAACACCTAGCAGTGAGCACTATTTTAACAGTAAACAGCAAAAACGAGCCATCACTACTAGTTCACACTCCAGTTGAACCACTCCACTACACCATAGACAAGGATACTATAGATACCTCCCTTACAACCTGTTACAATATCCTCAATATTCAAACAAGTAAAAATGTGAAGACATGCCTTGTAGGCTTGTAGGATAATACTAAAGTGCTCCTCTGATTGCTGTGTCTTTCTTTTTCAGATGGATGACGTCCACAGCTCTTTGCCAGAGTCTGACAAATATATGGGTGTATTTGATATAATCTTCAGGTGAGCTCTAATGTTGAATTTAAAATTATGCCATTGAAACAAAAATCATTTTTAAGGACATTGACAATTATAATTATTTTTACTACTGGTCTCACTCTTGCAGTAATGGATCAGTCATTGCAAACTCGACATTAATGTTTGGGACTACATTCATGAACATTCCAACTTTAGCTAAAGGTCTACTTTCCATTCATATCCAATCAAATAAATCCAAAACCCTTGACCTGGACCTCGCCTATACTGAAGGTAAAGAAGATGGCAACCTTATCTACTTCTGCTGTGCAGCAGCCTGATTCATTTGTATGTTAAAAAAACTGTTTTGTAAATAGCTTAAAAAACAGTTATTAGTCAAATAAAGCAGGAATCACAAATATGTTCTTTATTCCTTAGGTCAACTTCCAATAAAAGCCACACTACCTCTTGTAGCACGTACAACAGCAACTGTAACTTCCTCACCACCATCTACCACAAATACCCCTGCAGCAACGACTACTACAGTTGCCTTAGTTAGTGCGGCTAGCCGTTCAGGAAGGGTCGGGGATGGAACTGCATCTACAGCAATGATTTCATCTGGCAACATCACCAGTCTTGCAACAATTAATATCACAAGTAGTCATACCCTCACAACCACCACCACTAGTCCTGACCAAAACAGCACAATTAGCAGCATAACCACTCATATTCCTGAAGAACATAACACTAGAATTAGCAACATTACCACTCATATTCCTGAAGAACATAACACTAGAATTAGCAACATAACCACTCATATTCCTGAAGAACATAACACTAGAATTAGCAACATTACCACTCATATTCCTGAAGAACATAACACTAGAATCAGCAACATTACCACTCATATTCCTGAAGAACATAACAGTACAATTAGCAGCATTACCACTCATATTCCTGAAGAACATAACACTAGAATTAGCAACATTACCACTCATATTCCTGAAGAACATAACACTAGAATTAGCAACATTACCACTCATATTCCTGAAGAACATAACACTAGAATTAGCAACATTACCACTCATATTCCTGAAGAACATAACACTAGAATTAGCAACATTACCACTCATATTCCTGAAGAACATAACACTAGAATTAGCAACATTACCACTCATATTCCTGAAGAACATAACAGTACAATTAGCAGCATTACCACTCATATTCCTGAAGAACATAACACTAGAATTAGCAACATTACCACTCATATTCCTGAAGAACATAACAGTACAATTAGCAGCATTACCACTCATATTCCTGAAGACCATATCACTACAATTAGCAACATTACCACTCATATTCCTGAAGACCATATCACTACAATTAGCAACATTACCACTCATATTCCCGAAGACCAAAACACTACAATTAGCAACATAACCATCCCTAGTCCTGGGGACCCTAACATAACAATTAGCAACGTAAGCACCCATATTCCTGGAGACCACAACAATACAATTAGCAACACAACCACCCCTATTACCGCTAAAAATCCTCCCCAGACCAGTAGCACGACAGTCTTCCGTAAAACCTCTCCATCAACAACTGCCTCAGGCCAATCTAACCCCCCAGTTGCCCCTACTGAGAGAGCAACAAGCAGGCATCAGGCTGCCACAGGCCAAACGACCAGTCATAAGAACACAGAGAATACGGAGGCGACACATAAGACCACAGAGAATGCTGCAGCTGTAGTTGCTGGGGGCGGAGAGGGAGTCCCAGGATGTGGGATCGCTCTATTGGTACTGGCTGTCCTGACCTTGTTAATCCTCCTTATTCTCCTAATACTGCTGGTGAGTACAAAAACAAACATACACACAGATGCACACTGTTTATCCTTAAATGCATTGTAGACCTCCAATTTCTCAGAAATAGCCACAACCCTGCTATAACAGTTACAGTATGTCATGCTAAGGAGGCCATTTTAAAAGTACTATGATTCTTGTCTTTTCTTGACCTTCAGATAGTGTGGTTGTGCTGTAGGCAGAGATATGGAAGTTTCTGCCCATATAACCAGATCAACCACGGGGCAGATGTCCAAATGTACTCCACACACAGCCGCTTCGACGTGCCCAACGGCAAGCCTAATGTAAGTCCTATGTCTTTGCAGAGAGGCCAGATAGACACAGACTCAGATTCTGCATTCAGCAGGTTGGCTATGGTTACTAAGACTGGCCACTCTGCCTCAGTGTTAGATAGATGTCTCTTTGTGCCCTTCTGATTTTGACCAGGGAAACCTGAGGCGTGGGAAACACTAGCCTTCCCCTCTACCCTCTCAGCCGAACTACCCCTGTAGCTTCCAGAGAGGGTCCCAAGCTATATTCCTACTACCCCCAAGCCACCTATTGTCATTGATGCACCATGTTGCTTATCTCCGAAATCAAACCCCGACATAAGCAGATGTTCATGGTAGACCAGACAACCAATTAAACACAATCATCTGTGAGCTGTGAGTTTATAGCTTTAATCCTACCTTGGGTACATATGAGGGATGATACCAGAGTTATCATCCAAGGACCTTCCTTGTATGGGGCATGTTACTCATCAATATCACTTTGAATGACTGGCAACACCATGATTTGACAGAAAAAAGGTTGTGTTTATTGTGGACATAAAAAAAAAATATATATTCTCGAATGAGCTTTGAAAGGGATGCTAAATACAAATGCCATGGGATCTACCAACGTCAGAGATAGAGAGAGAGATCTCTCCCTTAACACCAAACAAAAAGACCATTGACTGTACTAATGAGACTTGCATCTTCATCACACTGCAGTGCACACCTCAAGCACCCACACACACACACACACACGAGAGTTTGTGAAGTGAGGAGGGAATCTACTCAGGTTTTTTTCTAACGTTGATATGTATGCATCATAGATATTTTTTAGTTTTGGAAATGTACAGTTTTGAGTTAGCTTACACATTGCTTATATTCAATCTATTGTATAAGGATATTGTTGCATATGTGTTTATGCACTTCGTATAATTGTGTTACATTTACATAGATATTTGGTTTAATTCTGTGTTGCTGCTAGCAGTGGTTTGAACATGTTTGTTATGTTGTTTTGTAAAGGGGACTGTGGAAGACATTGGAGGACTATTTGTTCACAGCCTCCAACTCTCCTTGATTAATTTATTTATCGTTCCGTACTAGTCTGCCAACATTTGCTCCAAGACTGACTAGCATATAATGAGAAGAGTGCCCCCTCTGTCACCTGTCTCTATGGCAACAGAGCAGCAGACAGACACATTGTAATCCACAACCACTCTGTTCTCTTTACATGACCTTCTCCTCCCAAAGCCCTTTTAATTGATGAATCACCGGTTTGATTTATTGTTGCAATTAAGCAGAGTGGATGTCTTTCAGGCTTCGTTAACTAAGGCTTTAGAACAGACGAACATCTGTAAGATAAGGTAACATTGCAGTTCTAGACAACAGGTCAAAAACATACTGCAAAATGTAGTTTTGCCTGTAAATTATTTTGTGTGCAGTATTATCTTTACAGATTGTTTTACACCTTTGATGAGTTTATACTTTCTCTGAGACAGGACGAAATGCGGGGACCATCGAAAAACCGAACAGAGATGCATGTGGTGAACGAGTACTGACACACAGGTACAGTAGGTGACACACTTTCTGTATGCTAATGTACTGCAGTGGTACAACAGAGGAAGTGTAGTTTCATGTTTTCAATTCCAGGAGACAATCTCCCCTGAATGCTTTCTTTCCTTCCCTACATCAGGGGGATGGGGTTCAATGTGAGGTTCGAATAGGTAGACTACTGATTATTGCCGATATAGGTGTGTAGAGATGTGTCAACATACATATTGATTAAACACATTGAAATAACTTCCTAAGAAAACACATCCCTCATGTAATGTTGAAGATACTGTATATATTTAATTGAAGTAATTTACTGTTTTTACAAAACACTTTTTTTATCCCTTCCCTACTTCTCTTTCCTCCAGAAGCTCCAGTCAATTGGGTAAGAAGGCTATCTGAAATGGCCTTATGAAGTAATATGCATGGGAGCAATGACAATTCTGTACAAATGGTCCAATTATCTCTGAAGTATCTGAATGAAGATCATGGCGTTGGCTCACTGATTGTAATTTCAACCTGTATTTATTCAAATCAAATCACATTTATTTATAAAGCCCTTTTTACATCAGCTGATGTCACAAAGTGCTATACAGAAACCCAGCCTAAAACCCCAAGCAGCAAGCAATGCAGATGTCCTAATGTTATTTTATTCCTAATGTTTTTACCAGTGGAGGACGGCTCATAATAATAGCCGGAATGAAGTCAATGGAATGGTATCAAAGACATCAAACAAGTGGTTTCCATTTATTTTTATATATATATTTTTTTACCTTTGTTTTACTAGGCAAGTCAGTTAAGAACAAATTCTTATTTTCAAGGACGGCCTAGGAACAGTGGGTTAACTGCCTGTTCAAGGGCAGAACGACAGATTTTGTACCTTGTCAGCTCGGGGATTTGAACTTGCAACCTTTCGGTTACTAGTTACTAGTCCAATGCTCTAACCACTAGGATTCACTGCCGCCCCATGTGGTTGTTACCATTCCATTGACTCCATTTGTATTTCGTATTATTCTGTACGTAACTCCGAGACACTCCATTTAGTATATGTTACTCCTCCCCGACCAACCTCCCTACTTTAGTTTCTGTCTAAAGTAACCAGGCCTTTGAAAGGTATCATATGGCTTGATGTGCTCAGAAATACGTAAATTATGTTTCTCATGGCTCGGAGGCCAGGTTAGCCATTTTGGCTTCCTTGTGGTAATGGGTTGAGTTGTATTTTCAGTCTTTGCTGAAGGCAAGCTTAACCTTTGTAAAAACGAAATCTGATCCTAGATCAGTAAATGGGGTCAAAATATGTATCCTGCAATTAACATTTAAGAAGAATGAGTAAGGGTGCCCCTAAGAAAAATTATCCAATCAGGTACAGTTAACAAGAAGTTCATTGTTTTCAAAGACTATAAATCAAACCTTTTGACTTGGGCTGAGAGATTCAGCTCTAATTCCCTACTGCTGGATAAGACATGTTTTGAGATAGGTCACTAGCATGCCAAGAAGTGAACTATTCCACAAACCCAACCCAGTGAGGAAAACACCAATGTTATGTATATTTGACAATATGATTAAATAAATCCACCATTATTAATCAAATCTGTGAGATGTAACTATCTGTAAACATTTGAAGTGACCGTGCATTGTAGCTTTAAACTTTGCATAATTTTTTTATTAAAAAAAACAACATCTAAATCATTTTGGGATTAAATATTGTAAATAATAAATAAAGTTTGTTAGATTTTATGAGCAGAAGTGGTTTGGATGCATTCATGGTTTGTAAAAGAGTTGGATGATTCTGTTCATCAGGAGAACTGAAGCTAAGGCAGAACAGACATACCTCTGTTTGTATCTAAGCCTGCCCTCATCCCCTGGCTTTTCTTTCTTTTATTCTTTGTGTGAAAGGAACAAGTAAATAGATATCTAGATAATGTGCTTTACAGTTAGGCTGGGTGTGGCGGTGTGATAAAGAAGGTATTGTATTAAATTACGAAATTAGTCAGACTCCATAACATTGAGAATAACTCAAACTTTGTCCATTATATGCAAGTCAGTGTGTATTAAAAAGGCAACACCTCTTTCTGCTGTTTTGGCCAATGGGCTAGGTTTAACATAAAAAGTTGACATATGGATGTCCTGGTAACAGATACATAACATTCATGATAACCAGCTACCAAGTGACATTGAGAATTGAAGACTTACATTTTTCAAGGTGTGCAGTACAAACCGCATTCTTATCCAAAATGCATGAGGTGTAGGTCCCTCCCTCTCCATATCCCCTAACTGTATAGTCTGTATTAGATGTGTCTTTCTACAGTTGCATTGTGTATTTTTCCAGGAAAACATCACAGTGGTTGCTGTTACTAATACTGTTCAGCAGGAAGATAATCAATCAGGGAGAAACTTTCAACCAAAACAAATCAGATCACTTCTTACTGTTTCTAACACATTGAGGTCATTGTTTGATTCTGACCTCAGAGACAATATGATTTATCGGTTGGCTGGGCTTATCATCAATCAGAAAGAGCAAAGACCGAATGCAATCTTAAGTCATTTGATAACGGTCTAACAAAACATTATTCAAGCATGTAGATGTACGTACTGGTAGAACCATACACCCATGCATATGTGCAATGCTTCTTTAGCCAACAGAGTCAACCTATTCTAATAATACCATCAAGAAAATAAGTCAATGTCTTTGCATTTGGGCCAATATGACAAAAGTTGTCTTTCAATTGTCAATGGAAAAAGGTCAAATCCACTTGTGAAGATATGCAGACACAAATGCATTAGTGGTAATGAATAGGTCACTGAGTCACTCTCATGTAACTTACAAACAAAAAAGTGACAGACTATGACGATAGGACAAATCTAGACAATATAACATACAGTAATATCACATCACCAATACAGACAATACGCTGGCAAGGAAATGTGGCATCAAGACTTGATTATACGTTGAATGCCCTGCCACATACTTGCCCACTGGAATGCCCAGTTCCCACTATTGGCACAGAGGGTGTGGTGCTCCTAATACTGACAACAAGTCCGATTACCTCTGCATGGTAAAAGCCAGGACAGTTTGGGAAAAATGGGATAGTTCAGGATCTGATGAAGATTATGCTCCCAACTCTTTCCATCTGAATGTTATTCCTAGTGACATTGAAATGTAATGACTTATGATGAATTAGAGGAAACAAAAACCCTTCCAATTTTTTACTGTGGATTCTGACTTGTAGATGTTGTGAAATGTGTCCCTAATTTAATGCACCAATTCTAGTCACTTAGTTAAGTAGTTACTGTAGAAAACGGTTTTACATTTCATTATTACACCCCACCCCATACCCCTCCACCATTTAACATTCAAGATTTTGCTTTGAAATTGGCCGATTTGCGTTCAAATGTCACGCATTGCTTCAGATCAACCATGAGACTGCAACGCAGTAACAGTAGCTGTTAAATCCTACATAAACAGCTGACACACCAAGACTGCTTTACAAAGGCAGCCCAATTTTGATTATTATTTTGTCCACTAATTGGTCTTTGGAACAATCAGCTCTGAAAAATATCTGACGTGATTGGTTAAAGACCAAATTGGTGGGGAAAAGATCAGAATTGGGCTGCATGTCTAAATGCAGCCAAAGAACATGACACACACGCCTTCCACTTATGACATATAAAAATGAGGTCTTTAAATGCGAATTATTGAATCACTGCAAACAATAAATATTAGATATCTTCAGTTGAAAGTACAATACCATATTTATGTGTTTATCTTTACAATGAAGACCTAACCTAACTGACTTGAGACCTAACTTCTGTCTGACTATAGTAAAAAAGTAAATATGCTGGTTGAGGAAAATAATTACATTTAGAAAAATGTAAATATTTTTATACATTTTTATTTAATCAGGCGAGTCAGTTAAGAACACATGATTTACAAGTCAAGATAATTATGTAAACTTAAATCAGAATTCTGATTGTTTTGCGCATGTTTCCAAATGTGAAATCACTGTGTAGGCTATGCATTGCCATCTTGTGGCTCGAAGGCGCAAATGGAATATAATGATCATAAAAGCATCTGCAGTATAAATCCACTTTGTTCATAACATTTCATCACTAACAACAACACCCTTGCAATAAAAACTGTTCTTACGCACAACATTGATAGCTCATGCAAAGCCCTCAAACAGCCATATTAAGACTTGTAGGTGTTGCTGTAGATATTAAAGGGACAGATCACCCAAAGTTCATTATTGGTTAATACGTACAAGATTTTTTGAAAGATGATAGTTCACTTTAGGTGACCTTCACCGGTTAAGGCAAACTCCCGGAAGTGATGTCATCCTCCAGGAAGTCACTTCATCACAGGGCTAGACGTCCAGGTTTAGTGAAGACAGTTAACATCGGGTCCCCTGTCCCTCCAGGTTCTTAAGCCAGAGCTCCAGGGCATATTTGGTACCAGTGCTGACCCGCTCCACATCCTCTCCGCTATTCGGGGCCCGGTTACACAAAACAGACAATGGCAAAATTGACTCACTGAGCCCACCTTCCGGAGAGACCTCCGATACACTGCAGAACCAACACCACAGAAACAAAATGCCAAAATTGTTAAGAGGAATGCAATTAAATAATGTCAGAGGAAATTAGCCCAGTAAAAAAAAAATTCACATACACTTATCAATGGTACACTATATAATCTATTGTTTATGTTTTGAGTGCATTACTTTGTGGATGTGATATACCTTATGGTTGTAGCCAGGCCCTCCAACGGAGTCACAGAACCCTCCTCTCCGTCCACGGCGGACACGATGGCCTTGACCAGCGAGGCGTCCACCCACAGACAACCACTGACCTCAGCAGGCTTGGGGTGCAGAGAGGCCTAGAACAAATATAGTCTTTAGTGTCAGAGGCCTTGGCTTTGTATGCCTTTAATGATGACAGACAGACGGACGGACGGACGGACAGACAGACAGACAGACAATGAGGCAAATACCTGGAGCTGCTGGTGTGTGAGGGAGGTGTTTAGGAGCATGTAAGTGACCACATGGTGCCTCTGCGGCATCCCTCTGCTCAGCATGGGTGGGAAAACTGACTGTGAAGAGAAACAGAACATAAGCAAACAGGACTGTCAGACAAATCAGAATGTATCAAATGTATGTGGAATTGTGGCCAGTAGATTTTTTTCTAATGCATTTACATATTATTATTATTTAATACACTATTCCCTGGAAATGTGATGTGCAGTGGCAGTGATTTCCCACCTCCCAGAGCCCCAGCAGCTGAGCTGAGACGTCTCCAGGGTCCAGCTTCAGTCCTGTCTCCTCCCTCAGCTCCCTCAGCCCTGCGTCCAGGAGCTGACAAACAAGAGAGATATGAGGCAAACACACACACCATGCTTGATTGAAGGGAATTGACCCCAGATACCACGAGGGTGTTGAAACCACAGGCAAAGACACTTATGAGGAATAATCCATTTTATCTTCCACTGTTTAATAGCTATAGCAACTAGAAACTTTACCCTCTCATCCAGTTCCACATGGCCACCTGAAAAAAAGAAAACAAATCACCCTTTCAATATCAGGAAACGCTAAGTTTAATTGGGTAACCCAAAGTGTCGCCCTATGGAATGCTATTTCATTTTGAAAGGTTACTTCCGCAAAATGATGCCATACCTGGTGGAACCCACACATTGGGGAAAATGCGGAGACTGGCCGCCCGTCGAGTTAACAACACCTTCTGATTGGCTGACTGCAGAAGAATAGCAACCCCCACATCCACTCCGCGGCTCTGAACATCCAATGGGATTGCAGCTGCCTCTGCGACAGACAGATACTTGAAGGGGCAAAAGGTTGCCCTCTGAGAAATAAATATTAACCAAATAAACTCAAACATTTTCCATTATACTTTTTTTTCAGTCAACCAACAATTATTTGTATGGGATGTGGCTACAACCGATAAAACGATTAAACCTATAATTTTATTAAATTGAATGTATTCCGTTGAGCCATTACCTTTAGAGGAATTCCTCTCCCCTTCTCGCAGTCACACAGTATAAAGCGATTGTTCTCCAAAGAACACTTCACCTCCACCTCATCATCAAGAGTCTCTGTAAAATGACCTGTTATGCTCTAACAGAAAATGAAGTGGTAAAAAAAAACTGTTGCATAATTCACCTCATATAACAACCTTTGAAAATTCGGCAACTACAATAAAGGCTAACCATTTACCTAAATTACTTGATTTCAATGTATTTTGGGGGGGGAAAGTACTGGGCCTGGTATGGGTCCATTCAGTCATTGTTTTTTGGTTATCAATATACAAATCCTGATTATGGATGGCAATCTTTGGCCCATAGATTAAGGAAATATAAACTATACAGTGGGGAGAACAAGTATTTGATACACTGCCGATTTTGCAGGTTTTCCTACTTAGAAAGCATGTAGAGGTTGGTAATTATTATCACAGGTACACTGTGAGAGACATAATCTAAAACAAAAATCCAGAAAATCACATTGTATAATTTTTAAGTAATTAATTTGCAAATTTGAGTTTGCTATTCACAAGAAGCATTGCCTGATGTGAACCATGCCTTGAACAAAAGAGATGTTAGAATACCTAAGATTAAGAATAGTTGACTTGCATAAGCTGGAAAGGGTTACAAAAGTATCTCTAAAAGCCTTGATGTTCATCAGTCCACGGTAAGACAAATTGTTTATAAATTGAGAAAGTTCAGAACTGTTGCTACTCTCCCTAGGAGTGGCCATCCTGCAAAGATGACTGCAAAAGCACAGCGCAGCATGTTCAATGAGGTTAAGAAGAATCCTAGAGTGTCAGCTGAAGACTTACAGAAATGTCTGGAACATGCTAACATCTCTGACAAGTCTATGATACGTAAAACACTAAACAAGAATGGTGTTCGTGGGAGGACACCACAGAAGAAGTCGCTCTGGATAAGAGCGTCTGCTAAATGACTTAAATGTAAATGTAAGAAGCCACTGCTGTCCCAATATTGCTTAACTAAAACAGTTTTGTAAAAAGGAATGTTCCAAAATTCCTCCTGACTATTGTGCAGGTCTGATCCGCAACCACAAAAAAATGTTTGGTTGAGGTTATTGGAGAGTCAACCAGTTATTGAATCCAAGATTTCACATACTTTTCCCACCCTGCACTGTGTTTGCAATAAAGACATGAAAACATATAATTGTTTGTGTTATTCGTTTAAGCAGACTCTTTGTCTATTGGTGTGACCTAGATGAAGATCAGATCAAATTATGACCAATTTATGCAGAAATCCAGGTATTTCCAAAGGGTTCACCTACTTTTTCTTGCCACTGTAAGTGTTGTTATTGTGAAGTGGAAACGTCTAGGAGCAACAACAGCTCAGCGGCAAAGTGGTAGGCCACACAAGCTCATAGAATGGGACTGCCGAGTGCTGAAGCAGTGTGTAAAAAATCGTCAGTCCTAAGTTGCAACACTCACTACCTAGTTCCAAAATGCCTCTGGAAGCAAAGTCAGAACTGTTCGCCGGGAGCTTCATGAAATGGATTTCCATGGCTGAGCAGCCGCACAAAAGCCTAAATTCACCAATCGTCGGCCGGAGTGGTGCAAAGCTTGCCACTCGGGAGCAGTAGAAATCCATTCTCTGGAGTGATGAATCACACTTCACCATCTGGCAGTCTGACAGATGAATCTGGGTTTGGCGGCTACCAGGAGAACGCTACCTGACCCAAAGCATAGTGCCAACTAGAAAGTTCGGAGGAGGAATAATGGTCTGGGGCTGTTTTTCATGGCTTGGGCTAGGCCCCTTAGTTCCAGTGAAGGGAAATCTTAATGCTACAGCATACAATTACATTCCAGATGATTATGTGCTTCCAACTTTGTGGCAACAGTTTGAGGAAGGCCCTGTCCTGTTTCAGCATGCCAAATTTTGATGACAATGACAATGCTCCAGTGTATAAAGGGAGATCCATACAGAAATAGTTTGTCGAGATCAGTGTGGAAAAACTTGACTGGCCAGCAGAGCCCTGACCTAAACCCCACCAAACTGCTTTGGGATGAATTGGAAAGCCGACTGGGGGGCACAAACTCCATAGTAATGCCCATGATTTTGCAATTAGATGTTTGATGTGAAGTTGTCCACATACTTCTGGTCATGTAGTGTATATGTACAGTATTATTGTTTTATTTTGTATTTAACCTTTTATTTAATTTGGGTGACCTACCCCTTTAAAATGGTACTGCAGTAAAACCAAACACTAACATAGGACCTCGTTTTCATAAATTCCACGTGACATTGGCATTTGGCTAGTGTTGATGTGACAACAAAGCAAAAACATAGCACATGCACAACTAACCTGTACAAAACGGGCACATTGCGGTGCGACATTATTCTTCGACAGATGAACCAGTATTTTCGTGACTTTTTCCATGGTTGTCAATTATTCTCCTTATTGATAGATACAGTAGTTTAATGCAGGTGACAGTTGTCTAGCCTGATTTACAAAA